>NC_133623.1:82611766-82651766 GCF_048593235.1 Sminthopsis crassicaudata | reverse complement strand
CGCCGGCTGGCTTGAAGACTTGAGCCGGCCAGAATGTACCTCCTGAAGGGGACCTGCCCCCAAGCCCTGCAGGCTCCGGCTTCACAGCTGGAAGGGCCCTTGCTCCTGGTACAGAGGAGGCCCAGACGTGGGGAGTGGCTTCCCTGAGCACCAAGGTGGTGCTGGAGGCAGGCATGGGAACCCAGGTCTCTGATTCCAGCTGCAGCATCCCTGCTGCTCCACCACAGGGGTGCTGGGTCTGGGACCGGGGCCAGAAATGGCCCTGCCCTGGGCAAGTGGCCCTTCATCCCATTCTCCTCCCCTCAGGAGCGGATTGGTAATGGCAACGAGGGGGTGACCCTCCCCTTTCTTCCTGTCCCCACAGATATCCAAGCAGAGGAATGGGCCACTTTCCTGCACAACAGACAAAAGGTATCCCAACCGCCCCCGCTCGGCCCGTTTGCCAGACTGGGTCGGTGCTGGGAAGCTTCCTCTTCTCCCTTTGGACAGCACCGCTTCCTGCCTCACCCCCAAGCCCCCTGGCTACCTGGACTTCCCGGACTGATGCTGCCCCGGCCCAGGGTTGGGTGGGGGCAGAGCTCATGATCCTTGTGGAGTCACCCTAACTGGCAACCTTTAGGAAGGGATCATTCTCTTTCCTCTCCAGATCTTTACAGATTATCATGAAATCCAGAAGGAAATTTCTAATGAGACAGAGCGGATCACCGGGACTAATAAGGTGAGCACGGGTGGCCCCACCCCTGGTGGCCCCCCCCGGCCAGGTGCAGTGCAGCTGACCTTGACTCTCCTCCTGCAGGCCATCAGTCTTGCCCCCCTGTACCTGAAGATCTACTCCTCAAAAGTGCTCAATTTGACTCTGATTGACTTGCCTGGATTGACCAAGGTATGTTCACTCGGGGATCTCCTCAGTTCCCAGAGCTCGGAGGCTCCTCTGGCTGCTGATGGCTCAGTCTCCCATCTCTGCTGCCTTCCCCACTGGATCGGGGCCCAAGTCCGCCGACAGGGCAGCCATGTCCCCTTTCCCCCACATCCCCTCCACGTTCATCATGATCACTTCCGGGCATTTTAGCCCATCTGAGAAGTGGCAGTGGGCACCTCCGACTTGTCTCCATTTGCATTTCTCGGCTCACTAGGGATTTAGAGCATTTTTTCATACGACTGGGAATAGCTCAAATTCCTTTACCTGAACGTTGTCCACTTAGACCCTTGGATCACTTCTCAGCTGGGGAAGGGCGAGAATCTGGGTCAATTGGACTCACTTCTGTCTGTATTGGAGAAATGAGGCCTTTCTCAGAGACGCCGGCGGGAAAATGCTTTCCCCGCTTCTGCTTCCCTTCTACTCTTGGCTGTGTTGAATGTGGGGAGTCTTCCACATGTCCTCCTCCTCATTCCAGTGGTTTTCCTTTGTCGACAACCTTCTCCGTCTCCTGCATGTGCAGTGTTCATTGTCTGTTTGTCTGCATGCTGTCTTGCCCACTACACTGGGAGGTCCTTGAAGACACTGCCTCATGGCTTTTTCTGTTCCTAGCTTAGTCTCCTACCTGGCACATAGTAGGCACTTAAGAAGAATCTTCCTCCCTCCCTCCCTCCCTCCCTTCCTCCCTCCCTCCCTCCCTCCCTTCCTCCCTCCCTCCCTCCCTCCCTCACTTCTTTCCTTCCTTCCTTCCTTCCTCCCTTCCTTCATTCCTTCCTTCCATCCTTCCTTCCTTCCTCTCTTCTTTCCTTTCTCCCTTCCTTCCTTCTTTCTTCCTTCCTCCCTCCATCCCTTTTTCCCTCCCTCCCTCCCTCCCTCCCTCCCTCCCTTCCTTCCCATGGTAAGGCCATTGGGCTTGAATGACTTGCCTAGGGTGTCACTGCTACTTCAGGTCAGGTATCTGAGGCAGACTGGAACTCCGGTTCCCCTGACCCCACTGGACACCCAGCTGGCCCGCCCATGTTTGTTGGCTGATTGACTGGGGCCGAGATGCCAGAAGCCACAATAGTCCTTTTCTCCTCCCCTTCCTCCTTGGAGTGGTGTTAACAATGCCATCCCTGCTGGGCGTCCATCATGGCTTAATTCCTTTCTCTCTCCCTTCCCCCTCCCTGAGAAAGCTCCAGGAGGGAGGATTGTTCTGTTTGGGTCTGAGCTTAGGCATGACCTCTTGACCTTTCCCAGCTGCCCTTTACCTTGCCCTTGCCCATCCTCTTTGGCTGGTCATGGCTATCCCTGGGGCCTATCGGGGTTCCCAAGAGCAGCCGGGGCTTTTTGTGAGCTTTATCTCCTCCTGACAGGTTCCCGTGGGGGACCAACCCCCCGACATCGAGGTGCTGGTCAGAGACCTGAATCTGTCCTACCTCATTAAGCCCAGCTGCCTCATCCTGGCTGTCACTGCTGCCAACACAGACATGTCCACTTCGGAATCCTTGAAACTTGCCCGGGAGGTGGATCCTGATGGTACGGGGCTGCTGGGAGCACTTGTGTGGATACGGGGAGGAGGGCCGGCAGTGCTGGGGGGAGGCCGCCTGGCTGGGCCAGTAACTGCATGGCCTTGACTAAGGCATTGGCCTTATTTCCCTTAGACAACATGGTGTCTGGACTGGGTGGGCTACTTAGGCCTTCTTTCAGCTTTCTGATGGAAGGCCTGGCCCTGAGCCTGAAATTTTCCTTTGCCGGACATCAGTATCCTTACTAGGAAAGGACGCCAGGGGAGGGCGCCACTGCTTTTCCCCCTTTTAGGCCTGTTGACTCCTGTCTTTGGGGCCAAGAACTCTGCTCGCCCTCCCACTCCCTCACAAACCCTTTCCTGTGACCCTCCCCATCTGGCGTAGCCTCAGCCACGAATGTGAGGGCCACTTTGGGGTTCAGAGGAGTCCAGTTCTCCCCAGGCAGCTCGTGCATGGCACAGAGCGCCCCCTAAAAGCCACCCAAAATCACTAACTCTGCCTCCGGACCTTGGGCTGAAGCCGTTCTCGGCTCTTCCCCCTTCTTAGGACGCAGAACCTTGGCAGTGATCACTAAACTGGACCTCATGGATGCTGGGACAGATGCGATGGATGTGCTGATGGGCCGAGTCATCCCCGTGAAGCTGGGCATTATTGGGGTGGTGAATCGGTGAGTGGAGCTCTCTCGGTCGTCCCCCTGAAGCGGCGCCCGGCAGCAGGGAGGGGGGGAGGGGGAGACCGCACCCGGGAGAAGGGAGCACAGTGACATCGAAACCCACTGACTCACAAACAGGCAAGCTTCTGAGGCCTTTGGGGGTTTTGTGAGTTCACCAGTGAGGTGAATTCACTTCTTCTCCAAAGTCCAAAGCAGCGGAGTAATCTCTACAATGACAAGCAGAAGCAAAACCCGTAAAGGGACGGAGGCTAGGCTTGGAGCAGATGCACCCTTCTCCCTTATAAACATTTTACCATTGGCTTTGACTTGTACATCAGGGTCATTTTCCAATCCCAGATGAACCCTTCCTTGAAATGAGAAAGAGCTCATCAAAAAGCAACCCACATCTGAGCCAGAGCCTGGCATTCGGGGTTCCCCTTCTCCCAAGGGCCAGAGGCTTCTCTTCTCTGCGGCCAAGATCCGTCCTTGGAGCGGCTCCTCCTTTGGCTTGGCTCGCTTTCCTTTCGATGATTTTAGTCCCTTTTCGCTGTGCTTGCTTCACATATACCAGGCTTCCAGAGTTCTCTGGGTTCCTCCAATCCGCGGTCGTTCCACCCTCATTCACTAAAGGCCGCACCATGCCACGTCACTTTGTTCAGCCATTCTCCCATCTAGGACCACCTGTTTTCGTTGCCAGTTTTTTGTTGCTGGAAAAACTTGGTGACTTTGGAATAAGTGGTAGACCTCTATCGGGAGCGTACCCAAGCAGGGGATTGATGTCACAGCACATGAACAGTTCGTTAACGTTCCCCTTACAATTCTAGATGGCTTTCCAGAAAGGGCAAACCAGTGTGCAGCTGCACCAGCACTCTGTCGGCCTGCCTGCTTTCCCACAGTGCCTCTAGCTCCTCCTTTTTTCCTTTTCCCTTTTGGCCAGTTGGGCAAAGTTGTCCCACTTGCATTTCTCTCATTAGTCATTTTGAGCCATCTTTCACAAGGTTCTTGACTGTGAGTACATGAACTTTGCCCTCCCTCCAGGAGACTCCTAGGCCTCTTGCTGGCCTGGTTCCCCTTTCCTTTCTGTCTCCATAGTGGTCTAGCTACTTCCCTTTTGGCTACCATGAGCTGTTGCCTCCCCGGGACGGTTTTCCCGTTCGCTTGCTAAGGAATAGTGCAGTCTCCAGGCACTTTGCCCATGTCCCTGCCCGTGGAAGGGAGCACATCCTTGGAGCTTGATGAGAACAGACCAAAAGGGCCCTTCTAGACTACCTCCCTTCTTTTGGTCCCTCCATCACAGTGGAGGAAAGGCCATTAGTAGCTGGGTGCCGGTTGTGGGAAGCAGCATTGACCCAGAGGAGAAATGAAGCAACGTCCGTCCTTCCTTCTCTTGGCCCTGTGGGAGACCGTCTGTGCAGAACGTTGCACTTGTAGTCTGACGCCACAGC
Source organism: Sminthopsis crassicaudata (assembly GCF_048593235.1). Lineage (NCBI taxonomy): Eukaryota > Metazoa > Chordata > Mammalia > Dasyuromorphia > Dasyuridae > Sminthopsis > Sminthopsis crassicaudata. Next base: position 82,647,245 of record NC_133623.1, on the reverse strand, counting down.
TTGAGTTTTCCTTTTTCAAAAGAAGGCTCATTGGTAGAGACGGTGTCATCTCTAAAAGGACATAACGTGACAAGAAAAGATGTCAAAAAAACGAGATTCTTTTTTTATTATGGCTTTTTATTTACAAGGTATATGCAGGGGTAATTTGTCAGCTTTGACAATTCCAAAACCTCTTCCAACTTTTCCCCTCTTTCCCCCCACCCCCTCACCCAGATGGCAGGCAGACCAATCAATAGATGTTAAATATGTTAAAGGATATGATAAATACATGTACACATGTCCATACATTTATTTTGCTGCACAAGAAGAAGTGGACTTTGAAACAATGTAAAGGAAATCAAAAATGCAGGCAGAGAAAAACAGAGGGATTGGAAATGCTATGTAGTGGTTCACACTCATTTCCCAGAGGTCTGTTACTGGGTGTAGCCGCTTCTATTCATTATTGAACAAATGGAACTGATTTGGATTCTCTCATCATTGAAGAGAGCCACGTCCAGTACAATTGATCATAAGGTAGTCTTATTGCTGAAGTGCATAATGATCTCCTGGTCCTGCTCATTTCACTCAGCAACAGTTGATTTAAGTCTCTCCAGGTCTCTCTGTATTCCTCCTGCTGGTCATTTCTTACAGAGCAATAATATTCCATAACATTCCCATACCACAGTTTATTCAGCCATTCTCCAGTTGATTTGCATCCACTCAGTTTCCAGTTCCTGGCCACTACAAAGAGGGCTGCCACAAACATTTTGGCACATAGAGGTCCTTTTCCTTCCTTTAAGATCTCTTTGGGATATAAGCCCAGTAGAAACACTGCTGGATCACATTATGCACAATTTGATAACTTTTTGAGCATAGTTCCAAATGGCTCTCCAGAATGGCTGGGTGTATTCACAATTCCACCAACAATGTATCAGTGTCCCAGTTTTCCCACATCCCCTCCAGCATTCATCATTATCTTTATTCTAGCCAATCTGACAGGTGTGTAATGATACCTCAGAGTTGTCTTAATTTGCATTTCTCTGATCAGTAGTGATTTGGAACACTCTTTCATATGAGTGGAAATAGTTTCAAATTCATGATCTCAGAATTGTCTGTTCATATCCTTTGAACATTTATCTGTTAGAGAATGGCTTGATTTCTTATAAATTGGAGTCAATTCTCTATATATTGTGGAAATGAGGCCTTTATCAGAACCTTTGACTGCAAAATGTTTTCCCAGTTTATTGTAAAACGGGATTCTTTTACAAATTCATTAATAGCTCCAGGAAAAGGCATCTTTCTAAGGAGGCATGTGTTGCATGGACGCATTAAGCTGTTATTTCCACACCTCCTCCCATTCCTCAGAATCTTGTTTCCATACTCTACTACTGACCTGCATAACCCCAGACTGAAACTTGATGCTTTTCACAGGAACCCACATGACCTCAAAACCAACAAGAGTATCTGTGAGGCGCTGTATGATGAGCAGGCCTTCTTGCAGAAGAAATACCCATCCCTGGCCAGCCAGAATGGAACACGCTTTCTTGCCAAGACACTCAACAGGTGCCTTGAGGGCGGTAGGGGCAGCCCGGGGGTCGTGCTGAAGAGTTCCCAGGAGTCACTTGGGCTTATGCTCCGTGCCTTAGGCTTTTCATGTACCACATCCGAGACTGCCTGCCTGAACTAAAGACACGTGTGAATGTGCTGACGGCCCAGTACCAGTCCGTGCTGCAAAGCTATGGGCAGCCTGTTCAAGACCACAATGCCACTCTCCTGCAGATCATCACCAAGTTTTCCACTGAATACTGCAGCACCATTGAAGGAACAGCAAAGAATATTGAGACCTCCGAACTGTGAGTTTCGGGAAGGGTTGGCTGTTGCTTGGGGGAGCGAGCAGAAGATACGAAGGGCCATGGGACGGGAAATTTCTTAGGATAATGCCCAGAGAGCTTGGCCAGTTATTTGGAGGTTGGGCAGCAGCTCGGGATAATATAAAGCAGTAGAAATTCACCTCGAGACTTCACAAAAAACGCCAAAGGGGATTATGAAGAGTTGGCCATGGGGAATGACTGAACCCAAAAGCTCCATGGGGGGGAAAGGATTGTTGGGGGGTTGAATTAAGGTTGTCAGACCCCTGTCCCCCAGTGCTTCTGGTCTTAGAAGGCTGCGGGGGCCACGCTTCCCTCCAAGGTCTAGGGGTCATTCTCCAAAAAGCCCAAGCAGCAGTTAGTGGGTGAACAAGGACTTTATTGTTAAGGGTTTACTAGGTGCCAGGCCCAGTGCTACAGGCTTAGTAAACCTGCAAACCACAAAGACGGGCAAGCTCAGAGGGCTCCTGTTCTGATTGGGGAGGGCAGGGAGGAGTCTAGACACAATCAGGCACTAAGAGGCAGAGAGAATAGACGTGAGGTACGCTGGAGAGCAAGGCCTTACTTAGCAGCTGTGAAGTGGGAGGATTGGCGCCCAGCCTGGAAGGAAGCGCGGGGAAGGTCGGCCACGAAGCTCCCTCTCACCTTGCCGGGATGGTATATGACGCTTGTTGTGGAGCTGTGAGCGCTCTGTGCGATTCTCTGTCCCGCAGCACACCACGGCTGCCCGTGGGGTTCTCTTGGCAAAGTTACAAAGGGCTGAACATTTCCTTCTCCAGGGGATTCAGACAAACTGAGGGAAATGCTCAGGGTCCCTCAGCCAGTAAGGGCCTGAGGTCAGATTTGAACTTGGGACCTCCTGACTCCAGGCCCAGCTCTCTGTCCACTGCAGCACCCCCTAGCTGCTTCCTGATGCTTCCTGGAGCCGGAGAAATGGGACCAGCTGGCAGATGGGAAATGGAAAGAGCTGGGAGATGGGAAAGGGGAAGAGCTGGAAGATGGGAAATGGGAAGAGCTGGGAGATGGGAAAGGGGAAGAGATGGGAGATGGGAAAGGGGAAGAGCTGGAAGATGGGAAAGGGGAAGAGCTGGGAGATGGGAGATGGGAAGAGCTGGGAGATGGGAAATGGGAAGAGATGGGAGATGGGAGATGGGAAGAGCTGGGAGATGGGAAATGGGAAGAGATGGGAGATGGGAGATGGGAAGAGCTGGGAGATGGGAAATGGAAAGAGTTGGGAGATGGGAGATGGGAAGAGATGGGAGATGGGAAGATCTGGGAAAGCTCCTTAAAGAGGAGCTAGGCACTGAGTTTTTGGGAAATAGGGAAAGTAAGGCCCAGCAAGGCAAACAGCTGGCTGGAGAAAGTTCACAGTGAGTGACTTGTACAAGGAAGGTGAGGGCGAGAACCTTGACCAGCCCTGCCTTGTGTGTGCTTTTTTCTGTTTCCCGGTTCTCTTCCTGTTTCTGTATCTGACTGGTCCGAGGAAGGGATGGGGAGGCTAGGGCTTGGGATCGGCCATGGGCCAGGCGCCTCCCTGATGCTTCACTTCTCATCCCCCCAGCTGTGGTGGTGCTCGCATTTGCTACATCTTTCACGAGATCTTCTGCCGGACTCTGAAATCCATCGATCCCCTGGCCGGACTCAGCGTCCTGGACATCTTGACCGCCATCCGAAATGCCACGGTAGCAGATGCCCCCTTCACAGCCTCCTTCCCCATTCCCATCCATTCCTCCCCGGTTTGCTGTTGTTTCTGACGGTCTGTCTCGCCATTTGGGAAAACGTCCCTTTGTCAGAAGGCCGTGGTCAGCCAAAGGTACCCAGGCCCACTTCTGGGAAGGGGTTTGAGGTTACACAGCTGGTCAGTGGCTGAGCAGGTGTAGAAGCCAAGGCCTCCTGCCCCTTGGCAGCAGCTCTGTTCCTCTGGCCAGACCCTCTCTGGGACGCGTCTCTGAGAAGAACCTTGACTGCTTGCATTGACTTGTTTGCAGCGGCTTTTCTGGGGAGCCGGCCCTGGGCCTTTGGGGGAGAGGGCAGAGAGGGGGAATTCCTGGGAACAGGCAGGAGGAGAGTGTCAGCCTGAGGATCAGGAGCCCCTGGAGCCGTGAATCAGCTGGTGTGAACCGTCCAGCACCGGTTATCTCCAAGCACGGCAGGCACTGTGCTAGGCCCGGGGAGAACGGGCAAGCGACCCCAGAGAAGCTCCAGTTCAAATCTTGGCATCATGTCTGTGGCCGTGGCCTTCACTGTGGACTTGCAGGCAGAATAACCCTGATAGAAGTCCTCGCGTTCATAGAAGGCTAGGACACGGGCAAAGCATGAGTGAGGGAGGGCAAGGGACCAGCAGGGAGAAAGATGAGTTTCAGTGGAGTGGGAGGAATGGGCGTTTCCCGGGAGACAAGAGGTGGTGATCATTGAAAGACCTTCGCCCAGGGCCTTGGCCTCCCAAGCTGAGGGTGAGCCCAGGGAGGGCAGGAGTCAAGCTGCACCACGGCCCTGCTTCTGCTGACCCCCCCGCCCCGCCCCCAATTTAAGCATGTAAGGATGCTGGAATCAGAAGCTGAAAAGGAGATGCTAAAGCCCCAGTAACCTCCCGCCTTCTTCCCATCTTGTTCCCTCACTGCTCTCCCTGGCAGAGAATGGGCCTGGAGAGCTCCCACTCACAGGTTGGGAGGGCCACGCCGGGGCTGGCCAGCTTCCTCCAGACCCAGGGTCCTGAAGCTGAGCCCGCCTGTGCTGCTTTCCCCCCCAGGGGCCTCGCCCAGCCCTCTTCATCCCGGAGGTCTCCTTTGAGCTGCTAGTAAAGAGACAGATTAAGAGGCTGGAGGAGCCGAGCCTCCGCTGCGTGGAGCTGGTGCATGAGGAGCTTCAGAGGGTCATCCAGCACTGCTCCACTTATAACACCCAGGTGAGGGGGCAGAGGAGAGGCAAGGGGAAGGGCCCAGAGCAGGAGCCAGTTCCCCGGCCTCTGCTGGGAGAAGGGGGCAGGGGCCTCGGGCTCGGTTGGGAGGGAGGCAGCAGCCTGCCTGCCACCTCCTGGGTCTCATGAGCTCGGCCCTTCTCAGGAGCTGCTGCGCTTTCCCAAGCTACACGAGGCCATCGTGGAGGTCGTGACCGCTCTCCTGAAAAAGAGGTTACCCATAACCAATGAAATGGTAAAACCCAAGGCGGTACTCTGGGAAACAGCTGCCCTCGGGGAAAATGACGCCCCCTGGGCCCGAGGGACACACTGAGCCCAGAACGTCCAGTCTGCCCAAGCTCGTAATAGCCCGGACAGGGCGTTGGCGGCAGTGCTAGCAGCCAGTTTAAGGCTTGGTCGGGAGAAGGAAGGGGAAGGGAGAAAGCAGGGCTAGGGAAGGGCACAGGCCGCTGTGGCACTTTAGCTAGGGGTTCAAGGGACAAAGAGCCAGCCGAGCCTCTGCCCAGCATCACTTCCAGGGTAAGCTCCACGGATGCTGGCAAATACGCCGTCCCCGGCAAATGGTCGACTGAAGACATACCCGGGAGGCCGTGCTGCTCTTGGGACAGCCTGTGGTCAGAGACTCACAGCAGGAGGGCGGGGCCTTGGGGGCGGAGGCCAAACAAGACAAGGACAGGATCCTGTTCAGTCCAGAGAGAAAGTGATGAGAGAATGACAGAGGGTTCGTGGGGGAACCCAGACTTCTCCGATTTGACTGTCGCTGCCCCTGGTCCAGGCAGGTGACGTGGCTCCCGCCTCTGTTCCCCCAACCCAACGAGCCAATAGAAAGAGGGGAGGGGGGGACGAGTGAGACGGGACAGCTCCTGCACCTTCATTGCCTTCTCTTGCAGGTTCACAACCTCATGGCCATTGAGCTAGCCTACATCAACACCAAGCACCCAGATTTGGTCGATATGGCTTTTGTGTCTCCGTCCATCAGCATTCCCAAGGTACTTGCGGGGGGGGATCGCCCAGCAGGCCCTTCCCGCCATCCCGGCGAAACGGGTGTCAGTGGCCATCCAGAGCGGCCTCGTGGCGGGCTAGGCCGAGGGCTGAAGTTGAAGTCAGAGGATCTGAGTTCAAGTGCGGGCTCTGGCCCCGTTTCCTCCTCTCAGATGGGGGGAATTGAACCCGATGCTTCTCTGAGCAAGGGCACCTCCAGGCTTCCCACTGTGTGAGCCTGTAAAGAGGGACCGGGCCCAAAGGCCGACTGGGACGGGGAGGTCGTCCTGCTGACCTGGCTCGGGTCGGTCGGGGCGCGGCTCGGTCACGGCATCCCCGAACGTGGAGACGCCGAGGAAGCTCCCGACCCCCTCCCTGGATCGCCCCTTTGCTCAGCACAGGAGCTTTTGCTGACATCCCCCTTCTGAGACTCAGCTGCTCGGCCTCCATGTAAATTGTGGTGTGGCCGGGCTTCCATTTAGAGACCAACTGAAAAACGGAGCGATTCCTCAGGGAAGGAAGAGGGATGGTGCAGTGCATGATGGGAAGCTGTGGATGTGTGATAGTGGTTGCAGGGGGTGCCGAACTCCGCTTGGGCTGGAACAGAGGCCACTTTGTGCTAGCGTCTAAAATCCATGATGCCCAATGGTCCCCGAGCTGCATTGTACCTCTCTGCCAGGTGATTCTGACTTGCAAAATGAGAGACAATGCTGCTGTGACCCCAGAGGACAGAGCTGGTAGCTCAAGGTTCCCCTCCTTTTGGGCACGTGAGGTGGACATCTTTCACGTCCCTGTCCCACCCACTGTTTTAGAAGTTTGCCAGGCTGCTGAAGTCAGGTTTCTGCACGCGCCTCACCCTGATGCGCCGGCACTCCAGGCGACGGGCACGCATATTGAATATTGCCACGTCCTGTCCTTTTCCCTCCCCTTCGTCCTGGCAGAGTGACGCCTACCAGGGCAATGGTCCTAGATGCTGGAAGAGCGAGGGGGACGCGGATGACAGTGTTCCCAAGGAAAGGGAGAACAGCAGATCACCGTCCCAGTTACACGTCTCCCCTGTCACCAGCCAGATACGTGCCATCAACTTCTTAGATGTGGTGAGTGGCATTTGTGTTCAGCGGGGATGGTGGCTTCGCTTCGGGGACTGGAAAGTTCTGTCTGGGCTTGACAGTAATTTCTACCACATGGGACGGCCTAACTCGGGGTCTCACACTAAGCCACTGCTGAGACCTAGGTCACTGGGATCCCTTTTCCCAGGAGTTGCTCAGCAAAGCGGGTCTGCCTCAGAAAGGACCCCAAGACAGTAGCACCAAAATCGAGCAGAGCGTTTTGCTAAAGTCTGGGCCCAAAAGGCTCCAGCCCCCTGATTTTGGGTCCCTCCTCTTTGCCTCTGATGTCCGTACTGTGCTCAGCTTCCCTTGGACTTGCCTCTGGTAGCCAGAAGCAGAGCCCTCTGCTCTTGGGCCTGCAGAGCGCACTGCTTGAGGGTGCCCGCCAAGTACCTGGTTCCTTTCTTGCGGGGGAGCACCACCGAGGGATGGGAGTCCTGAGGTGGAGGTCTGGGGGCCGGTTCAGCTTCCCGGCTCATCCCCTTCCGTGGGTCTCTTACTCATCGCTCACATAGACCTAGGGAGCCACCTGCCCGAATCCCAGCAATGGTAGTAGCCGGGATCCAAAGCCCCCCTCCAACGCACTGGCCTTGTTAGTACGCAGACTGAATTACCCAGGAAGCAATGCCCTCCTAGTACTCCTCAGGACAGACACCATGCTCAGTCTGTCCAAGAGGCTGCTGGTACGTTTTAGGGAGACGTTCCTAACCCTGGCCAGGGCGAGAGATTTGTTTGTAGACAAATCAAAACCGGCCAGGGTGCCGACCTTCTCAGTAGGCGCTGGGATTCTGGGGCCGGCCCTTTGTTGAGGTCATCCCATGGGGCTTTGGGCGTCCAGGAACAGCACTTTGAAGGGTCACCAGTGGGGACTGGCTTATAGGGAATCTCTTCCAGGGCCCAGACTCCCAGCTAGTGCTGTCAGTTACCTCTGGGAGAAAGCTTTCTCAGCCACGCGATATTCAAGTCCCCTCCACAGGGAGCATGGCGTCACGGGAGAAACTGCACTAGGCATGGGGAGGTTGGAGGACCGGAGCCAAAAGTGCCCTCGTCAGCTCTCTCACCCGGGCTCTGATGGGCGTGAGTCCGGCCGACTACGGGGCCCTCCTTCCAGAGGACTTACGGACGATACGCCACGGCCCTTCTTTCTGTCGGCAAATGACCTGACGGGGTCCCTGCCGTTCCCACGTGCATTGGTCCCTTTGGGGAAAGCGGTTTCAGGACAATGACGAGCACAGAAGCCAGACTGTAGAACTGAGAGTGAGAGGAAAGCACGTGCAGACACCAAGTGTCGAAGGCTTCCTGAAAGACTTTCCCAGAAAGGGGCAGGAGAGGTGCAGGGACGACGGCCTGTGGGGACGGATCAAGGGAAGGGCTTTCGCCAAGGGACATGTTGGAGTGATAGGGAAGCGGCCAGTAGGCAGGGAGAGAGTGGGTGATGGAGGAACCCGTCTGTGGGAGAAGACAGGACGGCAAGCGATGGGGTGACCTCTCACAGACAGAAGTTTGCCTTCCCAAGAGGGGCCACCGCTTCAGTGGGACAGAGCGGAGGAGATCGCCTCACATGGCGTCTGAGGGGCGAGAGAGAGGCAGCTGTCAGGGGGTGACGGTAGTTGTTCCGGGGAAGCAGCAGCCAAGGGTTCCAGAAGCTGAGAGCACAGGAAGAGGGCCATGGAGGTTCGAGGAAGGGGGAAAACATGTGCAGCAAAGGCTGCTTGGGCGAGTGGGGGAACGAGTCCTTGGGAAGATGGGAAAGCATTGCCTTGCTGTGGAGAGGGCCCACTTGAGATTCAGGAGGGTAAAGGTGAATGGACCCCGCCAGCAGGTGGTGTGGGTCTCTGGCTTCCTTCGGCCCCCTTTGAGTAGAAGCAAAGGCATGAGCTGAGGGAAGCGAGCACGCCAGGGCCACGGCTCGGCAGGGCAAGATCAGCGATCGGGGAAAGGGCCCGAGGCTCCTGAGGAGGGTGTGGACTTGAACCCCTTCACCAAAAGGCCCAGATGGGGAAGAGACCCAAGTTCAGCCTGCAGGGGTGATGAGTGGGGAGAGAACTGAGGGTCGGAGGGAGTGAAGATCACGGTAAGGCTCAAGGACATGGCGTGGGCTTCAGAGCAGGGGGGGGGTTGGAGTAACAACCAGATTGTGATCAATTAAGGCATTTCCGCGTGCCCGAGCATGGAAGTAGAACGTTTGCGTGGGATGGCAAGAGCTGCTCTAGGCTACGTGCAGCCCAGAGGTAAGGTGGGAAACGTGGAGGCTGAGATTGCAGAGAGCTGCAGTGTGCAGGGGAGTGGGACGGGAAGGTGGCTGAGGACCACGAGGCCACGAGAAGCCATTGTTCCGTCGCCCTTTGAAGGCAGCACGGAAGGTGGGAATGTGAAGGTGATCTCGCCAACCTAAACAGGAGGAAAGGTGCTGTGATGTTCGTGTGAACGGGGAGAAGAGGGGCAGGAAGAGCCCGAGGACTGTGCCAGGGTCCGGGCTGGAGGCCGTGAAGCCTGAACCCTGGGGCTGGTTGCCTTTTGAATGGGTGGGGGATGGGTGGAGAGAGGGAGGGAATCAGAAAGTTCACCCACAAAATACTGGTCCTAGGGGAGCACCTCCTGGCTGTCCCCTCAAACAAGGGGAGAGTCTTGTAGCTCAGGGCACGGAGCTGATACCGCTCCTCCAGAGAAGAGTGAGATTCAGCACAAGGAGGGGGCGGTTTGCACCAGAGCCCTCAGCACCTTGGGCCGCCTGTGGGACCCTGGTGCACAGATGCCCGGCCTCATTGTGCTGGAGGACGTGCTTCCTCTTATTGGCCCCCCGTTTTCCTCCTGTGTCCCCCCCAGCCCTTGCCTTCAACTTCTAGAAAGCTGAGTCGCAGAGAGCAACAAGACTGTGAGATAATCCACAGACTGATCCGATCCTACTTCCTTATTGTCCGGAAGAACATCCAGGACAGGTAGGGAGGAGTGTGCTGTGTATCTGCATGTGTATGTGTGCACAGACGTGTCTCTGTGTGTTCCTGTGTGCGTCTGCGCATCCGTGTGCACGTAACGGTTCCTCACCAGCTGCTCTCCTGACCCACAATCTGGGCGTGATTAATGGTGAGAAGGAATCAGGCATGGATAGATCTCTACCAGTTGATTCTCTAAAGCAAGTATGGCTGTGTTTGCATTTCCCTTCATGACATCCTTGTGAGAAAAACAAGGGGAGGAACGTCCAAACGGGAAACTGAGGCTCAGAGAAGGCCAATTGTCCACAGGGAGCCGGACGGGAACCCGGGTTACCTGCATCATCAGAACTCCCCGGGAAGGGGAAGTCTTTCTAGGTTTCCTGTGGGCCCCTTGCTCCCTGCTTTAGAGTCTGACCCCCCACCCTGTAAGACTTCCCAGCTAATGCCGGCCTGGTCTCTCTGTCTCCCGACTCAGTGTCCCTAAAACTGTCATGCACTTCCTGGTGAACTATGTCAAAGAGCACCTGCAGAGTGAACTGGTGGGACGGCTGTACAAGGCCCAGCTCCTGGATGTGCTGCTGACTGAGTCCAAAGACATGGCGCAACAGCGCAATGAGGCCGCTTCCATGCTCAAGGTATGGAGCTGCTGATCCTAGTGAGCCCTCTCCTTGCCCCCGCCCTTCCTTAGGGGACTGAGCGATGCTTCCTGGCACCCACAGTTTTCTTTTCTTTCTTAGGTCCTCCAGCAGGCCAACCAGACCATCTCAGAGATCCGAGAGACCCAGCTCTGGTGAATGGCACGCCCCGTGCCCGCTGCCCTGAGTCTGCCGTTGCCTTAGGGGTACAGCTGCCAGCTTAGGGTTTTGCCATCCTCACTCCAGACCCGGCTGTTTCTCTCCTACCTGTCTGTTCTGTGTATTTTCTTCATGATCCAGTTGAACAATTCTGAAAGAGATTATAACATGCAAACTCTCAGGAATATTATAGTGAAATTCCTGAGCTACCAGCTCAGAGAAAATGAGCCAGCAGCCCAAAACAAAAACAAAATCCCCAATCCAGATATCATAGCCCCACAGTCAGGATAATCCAAACCTAGGCCCGAAGGTCTACGGAACCATACTCACCTTTTGAGCCAGAAATACCGCTCCTCCGTCTGTTGGCCAAAAACATGCAAACCAGATCTCTGTACAGAAATGTTTATAGCGGCCCTTGATGGGGTGGCAAAGAATTAGAAATTGTCCATCAGCTGGGAAACTGCTGAACAAGTGCCTGGATCTCATTGTGTAACCATGTCAAATAGCTAGTTTTCTCAAACAAGAAGTGTGTGTGTGGGGGGGATATAATTTGGAACTCAAAATTTTAAAAAGAAGAATGTTAAAAAGTGTTTTTGCATGTAATGGGGGGGGGAAGCCAAAATATTAGAGGTTTTTTTTTTTTTTAATGATGCAAAGATTGTTCTAAAATGTGTAAATATGTTCTGAAGAAGCGACTTTCATTGCCTTCAAATTAAAGATGATTTAGGAAATGGTGCAGGCTGACTTTTTTTTTTTGATAAATAGTAAATTTAATTAAATTTATTATTCACATACTAGGTTGAGTTCTCCTTAAGTATTTTTTATTATTATTATAGCTTTTTATTTACAAGATATATGAATGTGTAATTTTACAACACTGACAACTGCCAAGCCGTTTGTTCCAATTTTTCCCCTCCTTCCCCTAACCCCCCTTCGCCAGGTGGCAGGTTGACCAATACATGTTACATATGTTAAAGTATAAATTAAATACGATATATGTATACATGTCCATACAGTTGTTTTGCTGTACAAAAAGAACTGGACTTTGAAATAGTGTACAGTTAGCCTGTGACGGAAATAAAAAACGCAGGTGGACAAAAATAGAGGGATTAGAATTCTATGTAGAGGTTCATAGTCATCTCCCAGAGTTCTTGCACTGTGCATAATTGTTTCAGTTCATTACTGCTCTATTGGAACTGATGTGGTTCATGTCATTGTTGAAGAGGGCACATCCATCAGAATTGATCATCATATAGTATTGTTGTTGAAGTATACAACGACCTCCTGGTCCCGCTCATTTCACTCAGCATTAGTTGATGTAAGTCTCTCCAGGCCTTTCTGAAATCACCCTGCTGGCCATTTCTTACAGAACAATAATATTCCACAATATTCATATACCACAATTTATTCAGCCATTCTCCAACTGGTGGTCATCCATTCAGTTTCCACTTTCTGTCCTCTACAAAAACGGCTGCCACAAACGTTCTTGCACACACAGGTCCCTTTCCCTTCTTTAGTATTTCTTTGGGATATAAGCCCAGTAGTAGCACTGCTGGCTCAAAGGGTATGCACAGTTTGATAACTTGTTGACATAGTTCCAAATTGCTCCCCACAATGGCTGGATGTATTCACAATTCCACCAACAATGTATCACACTGACTTTTTAATGGAAACTTTCTTCTCTGTACCTCTGTGTTTTTATGTGGCCTGATATGCCAAAGGGAAAATAACTTTTCTTCAGAAAGAAAGTCTCTCTCTGCCTTCCTACTACTGGTCAGTTTAGGGAGACAGACAAGATACCCAGATAAGAAGAAAGATAATCAAAGGAAGAAGAAGAGGAGGAGGAAGAGAACAACAACAGGGAACAAGAGTGATGAAAGAGGATCTCTGTTCCCCATGCATGGCACCATAAAATTGGAGACTAGATTTGTTTTCTCTAGTATAAATTTCCTCATTGTGGCTTGAATGTTTCCCTACGTGCTGAAACAAGGAAGTTAAGTGGTTCAGTGGATAGCGTGTCAGGCCTGGAGTTAAGAAGACCTGAATTTAAATGTGGCCTCAGACATTTTCTAGCTGTGTGGACCTATAGGTTCCCTTTCCTCTTAGTCTCCTTTACCCACTTTACCACTTCCCACTTGATTCTGCTGCAAGCCATGATAATAACTGCTCAATAGCAATGCCCTTGTTCTCTTCCTCTTTCTGGGAGTGCACCCCAGGTGCCACCTTTCCAATCCTTCCCACCTTTCAGGTAGGGATTTCTATCCATGTCTCGCCAACATTTAGACATTTCTGTACAACTGATCATTTTGGGCTAAAGGTCTGTTCTCAGATAGGTCCGTTCCCACACACTATTCCCTAGTTTCAACTCTTGCCCCGGCTGATTCAGGCAGTATTTCCTTTTCCTATCTTCTGTCAAATGATGTTTCTCTCCTAAATTCCAGAAACCAGTGCCATTATGAACCTGGGATCAGTTCCTGAGCATTCAGGCTGGCCTTGAGCGACAGGTACCCATGGCCATTGGCTCAGGAGCTGGGGCCCACCACAGATCCAACAATTTGATAAGTTAAAAGTCCTTCCTATATTCTGCATGAGCAAGGGGAACTGGTTCTCATCTCTGGGAGGTAAAGGTCTGGTCTCTGTAACCACCATGATTGTCATGAATAAATGAGCCCAGGGAGAGCCCCATGAGGTCCAACTGTTATTACTCTACCAGGTTAAGGTGGAGCTCCAGGAGGCAAATTTATCAGCTCCCAAACAGGCAACATGGACTAATGTGGCTAATGTAGGGGGAAAGAGAGCAATGAAAAGAATAATATGTAGACAACTACAATACACTGGGATCAGAGATCATGCTCCCATTCATGGAGGCCCCCTTCTCTAATGTAATTTGAGGCCTCCTTTATCTTAGACTGATAAAGGTGGAGCCCCAGGTCCTTTTGTTCTGATATGGTGTGTCCAGCCTCGTTCCTGGGTCCGAATTGCAGTGTACGGGGTTTGTAGCACCTGGTAGGATCCGTCCCAGCACCAAGTCAGCTTCTCATGCTTCTGGGATCGGGTCAACACCCAATCTGCAATCTGGTTTCTATGGACATGAAAACCTAGGGGGGCATTTCAGCTATCAGCCCTTTTCATTGTACTTCTTCTCAATGTTGTATCAGTGATTTCACATCTCTTAAGAAATAAATCCTTTAAATGCAGGGAAACATAATTTGTGAATTGGAAAAAGCTAAAAAATCCCTGGAAAATTTGTGAATTGGGAAAGATAAAGAATTCCAAGAAAGTAGGATTTGTGAATTGGAAAAAGAAAATAACTCACTTAAAAAAAAAGGATTAGTGAAATGGAAAAAAATTTCATAGAGCAAAACAACTCATTTAAAAACTCAATTGGACATACGTAAAAAAAGTAAAAAAAAATAAGCTAATGAAGAAAATAACTCATTAAGAATCAGGACTGAACAAATAGAAATGAATGATTCATTGAGAAACCAACAATCAGTCAAACAAAACCAAAAAAATGAAAAACTGGAGAAACATGTCAAATATTTACTTGGAATGTCGATAAACCTGGAAAATAGATCCACTAGAGATTATTGGACTTCCCAAAAATTATGAGGAAAAGGGCCTAGATTCTATTTTATAGGAAATCATCAAAGAGAACTGCCCAGAGGTAACAGAACCAGAAAGGAAAATAGGCATTTGTAGCGTGCTGTCGTCTCCAGAAGCTGCCGGATCACTCTCTGAATTCTCACCTTGTCACCATCCAGACAACCTCAGTTCTCACTTAGTAATCCTAACATCTCCCCCTTTCTTTTGATTTAGAACATAGGACAGTCATGACCTTGAAACATAAATCCATCAATATGGGAAGTATTACAGATAATTACATAAATTACATAAGCACATAGTAACATAGTAACATAACACATGCTAGAAGTATATAACATAATCATAATCAAATAATCATAAATTGAAAATTTATAAATGTCCATAAGTCCATTGTCCATTAGTCTCATCTTGTGTGAGGAAGTCCAATGATTCCTGCTGGTTTTTAAAGTTCTTTAACAGTCTTCTTATTAGCCATGCTCTTTCAGTGTCAGATGTTTCTTAGATCTTCTCCTTTATTTTGAGGTCTTTCTCTTTTTCTGTCTCTCTCTGATGGATAAGGCGAATATGACTCGTTGGCACCCATCTGATTCCTTCTCCTGCTGAAGAAATACAAGCAAACCCTCTCCCCCAGGCAGTTAACCTATCTGATCCCTTCCATTCACCACTTTCTGGATCTCTCCACATCACCTGGCGATTATCTAAGGACAGTGGAGATGCTCTCACTGGACACTGCCTTTGTGGTGGGTTATAAAACCTGTCTGCCGGAGCCAGTGCATCTTTGTCAAAAATTAGAAAATTAATGGTATAGAGAACTAAATTTAGAAGTTCCCTAGGGCTACCTGCGGCTCCCCCTTTCTTTTGTTTTTGGAGGAGTGTCTTAATATCTCTGTTTCTTCTCTCTACTATTGCCTGCCCTTGAGGGTTAAAGGGTATGCCCGTGGTATGTAAAATCTTATACTGTGCACAAAAGTGTGTAAAATGTTTGGACGTATATGCAGGTCCATTGTCCCTGTTCAGGCGCCAAATTGCGAAGGTCTGGTCTAGCTCCTCTTGTCAGGATAAGCAAAAGTCCTTGCCCCACGTTGGGCGCCAATTGTAGCGTGCTGTCGTCTCCAGAAGCTGCCGGATCACTCTCTGGGAAGAGATCTGCTGTGTCTTCTACTCAAATCTCTCCGATTCTTCTTCCTGTAGTGAACCGTTGTCTCCAGGCAGTTGCTGTTAACTCTTATCCTTAGAAGTGACTTCCCTTCCTGCAGAGAGCCCCGTCAAGCCTGATGCAATGCAGAGTCTTTCTTCTTGAATCCTGGCTCTGAATCTCCTCCAGCTCTTATCCTTCTCCAGGCCGATCTGCTCTCTGGGCCCAGTGCTATCTCTTTTATCCTCCCAGAGAATGGGCGTGGGATAATGCAAGGGCTTCTGGGAAGAACCACCCCAGCCAATGAGCTTGCCCCCTCTATCAAGTCAACCTGAGTTCTCACCTTGTAATTGTCCAGAAAACCTGAATTCTCACCTTGTCACTATCCAGACAACCTCAGTTCTCACTTAGTAATCCTAACAGGCATTGAAAGAATTCATCAAACGCCTTCTGAAAAAGACCCTAAACAAAACACTGTATGGAATATTGTGGCCAAACTTCAGAACTATCAGACTAATGAAAAAATTTTGCAAGCAGCCAGGAAAAAGCAATTCAAATATCAATGTGCCACAGTAAGGGTCACTCAAGATCTCGCTCCTCCACATTAAAGGATTGAAGGCCCTGGAATCTGATATTCTGAAAAACAAAAGAACTTGGAATGCAGCCAAGAATGAACTACCCAGCTAAGCTGAGCATTTTCTTCCATGGAAGGAGATGGACATTTAATGAAACAGATGAATTCCATTTGTTTCTAAAGAAAAAAACCAGATGTAACCAAAAAAATTTGATCTCCAACCACAGGACTCAAGAGAAGCAGAAAAGGGTAAAAGGAACTCTTGAGAACTGTATCTCTGTTGTGGATATACAGAAAGTCCACATGTATAATTTGATTTTACTGATATAACATAAAAAAGGGGAAGTAGAAATGGAAAGGGGATGGTGTCAGAAAACAGGAAAACTGGAGATTAAAAAAGGGAAATTACATCCTATGAAGAGGCGAAAACCTCTCATATCTGAGGGAAGTTAGAGACAGGGAGGAACATTGTGTCAATCATACTCTCATCAGAATTGGTTCAAAGAGAAAATAATTGACATATTTGTTTTGCAGAGAATTCTCTTTCACCTCATTAATAGGGGGAGAGGAAAAGGGAAAAGGAAAAGTAATAAGGGAAGGGTACAAGAAATGGGAAGGGATTTAAAAGGAGTGGGGAGGGATACTAAAAAGGGAGGGCTGCATGACACAAGTGGAGCCCATAAGTTTAATACTGTGGAAGGAGTTCAGGGGGGGACAAGGGGAAAAAGCATAATCTGGGGATAATATGATGGCAGGAAATACAGAATTAGTCATTTTAACTGTAAATGTGAATGGGATGAACCCTCCCATTAAGCGGAGACCGATACCATACTGGTTCAAAGGTCAGAACCCTAAAATATGTTTACAGGAAACACATTTAAAGCAGGGAGATACATACAGAGTAAAGGTAAAAGGCTGGAGCAGAATCTATTATGCTTCAAGTGAAGTCACAAAAGGAAGAGTATCCATCCTGATCTCAGATCAAGCAAAAGCAAAAATTGATCTAATTAAAAGAGATAAGGAAAGAAACCATATCTTGCTAAAGAGTAGCATAGACAATGAAGCCATATCAATACTAAAAATATGTGCACCAAGTGGTATAGCATCTAACTTCCTAAAGGAAAAGTTAAGAGAGTTGCAAGAAGAAATAGACAGTAAAACTATAATAGTGGCATATCTCAACCTTGCACTCTCAGATTTAGACAAATCAAACCACAAAACAAATAAGAAAGAAATTAAAGAGGTAAATAGAATAATAGAAAAAAATTAGGTATGATAGACCTTTGGAGAAAACTGTATGGTGACAGTAAGGAAAATACTTTCTTCTCAGCAGTCCATGGAACCTATAAAAAAATTGACCATATATTAGGACATAAAGATCTCAAAATTAAATGCAGGAAGGCAGAAATAGTAAATGCTTTCTTTCCAGATCACAATGCAATAAAAATTACATTCAACAAGAAGTTAGGGGGAAATAGACCAAAAAGTAATTGGAAACTAAATAATCTCATCTTAAAGAATGACTGGGTGAAACAGCAAATTATAGAAACAATTAATAATTTCACACAAGATAATGACAATTATGAGACATCATACCAAAATTTGTGGGATGCAGGTAAAACAGCAATAAGGGGAAATTTTATATCTTTAGAGGCTTACTTGAATAAAATAGAGAAAGAGAAGATCAATGAATTGGGCTTGCAACTTAAAAAGCTAGAAAAAGGCCAAATTATAAACCCCCAATCAAATACTAAACTTGAAATTATAAAATTAAAAGAACTTAACAATATTGAAAGTAAAAAAAAAAAAAACTATTGAATTAATAAATAAAACTAAGAGTTGGTTTCATGAAAAAGCCAACAAAATAGATAAACCTTTGGTAAATCTGATCAGAAAAAGGAAAGAGGAAATCAAATTGTTAGTCTTACAAATGAAAAGGGGGATCTTTCCACCAATGAAGAGGAAATTAGAGCAATAATGAGTTACATTGCCCAACTTTATGACAATAAATTTGATAACTTAAATGAAATGGATGATTATCTCCAAAAATATAGGCTTCTCAGATTAACAGAGGAGGAAGTAAATGACTTACATAGTCCCATTTCAGAAAAAGAAATATAACTAGCTATTAATCAGCTCCCTAAGAAAAAATCCCCAGGACCAGATGGATTTACATGTGAATTCTACCAAACATTTAAAGAACAACTAACTCCAATGCTATATAAACTATTTGAAAAAATAGGGAATGAAGGAGTCCTACCAAACTCCTTTTATGACACAGACATGTTTCTGATACCTAAACTAGGTAGGTTGAAAACAGAGAAAGAAAACTATAGACCAATATCCCTAATGAATATCGATGCTAAAATATTAAATAAGATATTAGCAAAAAGACTACAGAAAATCATCCCCAAGATAATACACCATGATCAAGCAGGATTTATACCAGGAATGCAGGGCTGGTTTAATATTAGGAAAACTATCAGTATAATTGACCATATTAATAATCAAATTAACAAAAAAAATATGATCATTTCAATAAATGCAGAAAAATTGTTTGATAAAATCCAAAATCCATTCCTACTAAAAACACTTGAGAGAATAGGAATAAATGGACTATTACTTGAAATAATCAGGAGCATATATTTAAGACCGTCACTAAGCATAATATGTAATGGAGATAAACCGGAACCTTTCCCAGTAAAATCAGGAGTAAAACAAGGTTGCCCACTATCAGCATTACTATTCAACATTGTACTAGAAACGCTAGCCTCAGCAATAAGAGTTGAGAAAGAGATTAAAGGAATTAGAGTAGGAAATGAGGAAACCAAACTATCATTCTTGACAAATGATATGATGGTATACTTAGAGAACCCTGGAGATTCTAATAAAATGTCATTAGAAATAATTTCTAACTTTAGCAAAGTGGCAGGATACAAAATAAATCCACATAAATGCTCAGCATATTTATACATCACCAACAAAATACAACAGCAAGAGATACAAAGAGAAATTCCATTCAAAACAACTGTCGAGACTACAAAAATATTTGGGAATCTGTCTACCAAAGGAATGTCAGCAATTATATGAGCAAAATTACAAAACAACCTTGCCACAAAAATAAAGTCAGATTTAAATAATTGGAAAGACATTAAGTGCTCTTGGATAGGCCAAGCGAATATAATAAAGATGACAATACTCCCTAAACTAATCTGATTGGTATAGAACTAAATAAATAGACTCCCAAGAAACCATTATAATGACCTAGAAAAAATAACAACAAAATTCATATGGAAGAATAAAAGGTCGAGAATTTCAAGGGAATTAATGAAAAAAAATTAAATTAAGGTGGCCTAGCTCTACCTGATCTAAAACTATATTATAAAACAGTAGTCACCAAAACCATTTGGTATTGGCTAAGAAATAGACTAGTTGATCAGTGGAATAGGTTAAGTTCACAGGACAAAATAGTGAACAACTGTAGCAATCTAGTGTTTGACAAACCCAAAGATCCCAACTTTTGGGATAAGAATTCATTATTTGAAAAAAACTGTTGGGAAAACAGGAAATTAGTATGGCAATAATTAGATATGGATACACACTTAACACCATATAACAAGATAAGATCAAAATGGGTCCATGATTTAGGCATAAAGAATGAGATCATAAATAGATTAGAGGAACAAAGCATAGTCTACCTCTCAGACCTGTGGAGGAGGAAGGAATTTATGACCAGAGGAGAACTAGAGATCATTATTGATCACAAAATAGAAAATTTTGATTACATCAAATTAAAAAAACTTTTGTACAAACAAAACTAATGCAAACAAAATTAGAAGGGAAGTAACAAATTGGGAAATTATTTTTACAGTTAAAGGTTCTAATAAAGCCTCATTTCCAAAATATATATATAGAACTGACTCAAATTTATAGGAAATCAAGCCATTCTCCAAATGATAAATGGTCAAAGGAGATGAACAGACAATTTTCAGATGATGAAATTGAAACTATATCCACTCATATGAAAGAGTGTTCCAAATCACTACTGATCAGAGAAATGCAAATGAAGACAACTCTGAGATACCACTACACACCTGTCAGATTGGCTAAGATGAAAGGAAAAAATAATGATGAATGTTGGAGGGGATGTGGGAAAACTGGGACACTGATACATTGTTGGTGGAGCTGTGAAAGAATCCAAACATTCTGGAGAGCAATTTGGAACTATGCCCAAAAAGTATCAAACTGTGCATACCCTTTGATCCAGCAGTGCTACTGCTACTCCCAAAGAAATACTAAAGAGGGGAAAGGGACCCACATGTGCCAAAATGTTTGTGGCAACTCTTTTTGTAGTTCCTAGAAACTGTAAGATGAATGGATGTCCATTAATTGGAGAATGGTTGGGTAAATTGTGGTATATTATTTTTATGGAATATTATTATTCTTTAAGAAATGACCAATGGGAGGAATAGAAAAAGGCTTCGAGAGACTTACATGAACTGATTCTGAATGAAATGAGCAGAACCAGGAGATCATTATACACTTCAACAATGATACTGTATGAAGATGTGTTCTGATGGAACATAGAGAAGAGCTAATCCAATTACAATTGCTCAATGATGGACACAATCAGCTACATCCAGAGAAGGAACACTGGGAAATGAGTGTAAACTGTTTGCATTTTTGTTTTTCTTCCCAGGTTATTTTTACCTTTTGAATCCAATTCTTCCTGAGCAACAAGAAATTCGGTTCTGCACACATAGATTGTATCTAGGATATACTATAACACATTTAACATGTATGGGACTGCCTGCCATCTAGTGGAGGGGCTACATAGATAGAGGGAAAGGGGAAAATTCAGAACAGAAGTGAATACAAGGGAGAATGTTGTAAAAAATTACCTATGCATATGTACTGTCAAAAAAATTATAATTATAAAGTTAATAAAAAATTAAAAAAAAAAAGAAAGAAATCCTTTGTTTCTAAAATCCTTCCTTTCTAAAAAGGCCCCAGTTTCCCAGATGATAAGCCTGGGGGTGACCTTATAATAATTCATAAAGTGGAAGTCCAGTATCTCTACGTGTTTTGATTCTGATCCTGACCAGAACAAGGTTAAAGCACTTAGTCCAAGGCAGTTGGGTCTGTAAAGATCATTTAGTTGGTTGTCGTTTTATTTCTTTTTTTTTTTAATAATTTTTATTACATATTTTTAATAATATTATCCCTTGTATTCATTTGTCCAAATTACCCCGCCTCCCTCTACTCCCTCCCCCCGATGACAGGCAATCCCATACATTTTACATGTGTTACAATATAACCTAGATACAATACATGTGTGTAAATACCATTTTCTTGTTGCACAATGAGCATTAGATTCCGAAGGTACATGTAACCTGGGCAGACAGATATTAGTGCTAACAATTTACATTCACTTCCCAGTGTTTCTTCTCTGGGTGTAGCTACCTCTGTCCATCATTGCTCAACTGGAAGTGAGTTGGCTCTTCTTTATGTTGAAGATTTCCACTACCATCAGAATATATCCTCATACAGTATTGTTGTGGAAGTGTACAGTGATCTTCTGGTTCTGCTCATTTCACTCAGCATCAGTTGATGTAAGTCTCTCCAGGCCTCTCTGTATTCCTCCTGCTGGTCATTTCTTACAGAGCAATAATATTCCATAACCTTCATATACCATAATTTACCCAATCATTCTCCAACTGATGGACATCCATTCATCTTACAGTTTCTAGCTACAACAAAAAAAGCTGCCACAAACATTTTGGCACATATATGTTTCTTTCCGCTCTTTAGTATTTCTTTGGGTTATAAGCATAGTAGTAGCACTGCTGGGTCAAAGGGTATGCACAGTTTGATAACTTTTTGGGCATAGTTCCAAATTGCTCTCCAGAATGACTGGATTCTTTCACAACTCCACCAACAATGCATCAGTGTCCCAGTTTTCCCACATCCCCTCCAACATTCATCATTATTTGTTCCTGTCATCTTAGCCAATCTGACAGGTGTGTAGTGCTATCTCAGAGTTGTCTTAATTTGCATTTCTCTGATCAGTAGTGATTTGGAACACTCTTTCATGTGAGTGGATATAGTTTCAATTTCTTTATCTGAGAATTGTCTGTTCATATCCTTTGACCATTTATCAATTGGAGAATGGTTTGGTTTCTTATAAATTAGGGTCAGTTCTCTATATATTTTGGAAATGAGACCTTTGTCAGAACCTTTGCTTTTGAAAATATTTTCCCAACAGTTTTTTCCAAATAATGAATTTTTATCCCTAATGTTGGTATCTTTGGGTTTGTCAAAGATTAGATTGCTATAGATGAACCCTTTTTTGTCCTTTGTATCTAATCTGTTCCACTGATCTACCGGTCTATTTCTTAGCCAGTACCAAATGGTTTTGGTGACTGCTGTTATATAATATAGCTTTAGATCAGGTACACTTAGACTACCTTCCTCTGAGTTTTTTTTCATTAGATCCCTTGCAATTCTCGACCTTTTATTCTTCCATATGAATTTTGTTGTTATTTTTTCTAGGTCATTGAAATAGTTTCTTGGGAGTCTGATTGGTATAGCACTAAATAAATAGATTAGTTTGGGGAGTATTGTCATCTTTATTATATTCGCTCGGCCTTTCCAAGAGCACTGAATGTCTTTCCAATTATTTAAATCTGACTTTATTTTTATGGCAAGTGTTTTGTAATTTTGCTCATATAATTCCTGACTTTTCTTTGGTAGATGGATTCCCAAATACTTTATACTCTCAACATTTGTTTGGAACGGAATTTCTCTTTGTATCTCTTGCTGTTGCATTTTGTTAGTGATATATAAAAATGCTGAGGATTTATGTGGATTTATTTTGTATCCTGCCACTTTGCTGAAATTTTGAATTATTTCTAGTAGCTTTTTAGCAGTGTCTTTGGGGTTCTCTAAGTATACCATCACGTCATCTGCAAAAAGTGATAGTTTGATTTCCTCATTTCCTACTCTAATTCCTTGAATCTCTTTCTCGGCTCTTATTGCCAAGACTAGCGTTTCTAGTACTATATTGAATAGTAATGGTGATAGTGGGCAACCTTGTTTCACTCCTGATCTTACTGGGAAAGGTTGCAGTTTATTTCTATTGCATATTATGCTTACTGACGGTCTTATATATGCTCCTGATTATTTTAAGGAATAATCCATTTATTCATATACTCTCCAGAGTTTTTAGTAGGAACGGATGTTGGATTTTGTCAAATGCTTTTTCTGCATCTATTGAGATGATCATATGGTTCTTATTAATTTGATTATTAATATGGTCAATTATATTAATAGTTTTCCTAATATTAAACCAGCCCTGCATTCCTGGAATAAATCCTACTTGATCATAGTGTATTATCTTGGGGATGATTTTCTGAAGTCTTTTTGCTAATATCTTATTTAAGATTTTAGCATCAATATTCATTAAGGAAATTGGTCTATAATTTTCTTTCTCAGTTTTCAATCTACCTGGTTTAGGTATCAGTACCATGTCTGTGTCATAAAAGGAGTTTGGTAGGACTCCTTTATCCCCTATTTTTTTCAAATAGTTTATATAGCATTGGAGTTAGTTGTTCTTTAAATGTTTGGTAGAATTCACATGTGAATCCATCTGGTCCTGGGGATTTTTTCCTGGGGAGTTGATTAATAGCTTGTTCTATTTCTTTTTCTGAAATGGGACTATTTAAGCAATTTATCTCCTCCTCTGTTAATCTAGGGAGCCTATATTTTTGGAGGAAGTCATCCATTTCACTTAAGTTATCAAATTTATTGGCATAAAGTTGGGCAAAGTAACTCCTTATTATTTCTCTAATTTCCTCTTCATTGGTGGAAAGATCCCCCTTTTCATTTGTAAGACTAACAATTTGATTTTCCTCTTTCTTTTTTCTGATCAAATTTACCAAAGGTTTATCTATTTTATTGGCTTTTTCATAAAACCAACTCTTGGTTTTATTTATTAATTCAATAGTTTTTTTTATTTTCAATATTATTGATTTCTCCTTTTAATTTTTGTATTTCGAGTTTAATTTTTGGTTGGGGGTTTATAATTTGGTCTTTTTCTAGCCTTTTAAGTTGTAAGCCCAATTCGTTAATCTTCTCTTTCTCTATTTTCTTCAAATAAGCCTCTAAAGATATAAAATTTCCCCTTATTACCGCTTTAGCTGCATCCCACAGATTTTGGTATGATGTTTCATCATTGTCATTATCTTGGGTGAAATTATTAATTGTTTCTATAATTTGCTCTTTCACCCAGTCATTCTTTAAGATGAGATTGTTCATTTTCCAATTACTTTTTGGTCTATTTACCCCTAACTTTTTGCGGAATGTAGCTTTTATTGCATTGTGATCTGAGAAGAAGGCATTTATTATTTCTGCCTTCCTACATTTAATTTTGAGATCTTTATGTCCTAATATATGGTCTATTTTTGTATAGGATCCATGAACTGCTGAGAAGAAAGTATATTCCTTTCTATTGCCATTCAGTTTTCTCCAAAGGTCTATCATACCTAGTTTTTCTAATGTTTTATTTACTTTTTATAATTTCTTTCTTGTTTGTTTTGTGGTTTGATTTGTCTAAATCTGAGAGTGCAAGGTTGAGATCTCCCACTATTATAGTTTTACTGTCTAAGATAGAGCTCTGGGAGAGAGTTCCCCACCCCCTCCCTGGAAGTGCCTAAGAGGTGACTAGCACTGCTGTGCCTTGAGGGCATTGTGTTCTAGCGGCTTCCCTGAGGTTTGAGATTGAACAGTAAAGAAGGGACAAAGCCCAGCCTATGGGTCCCGGTGGGGCATGGATGTCTGCAGCAGGTGACGTGAAAAGCCCCTGCGCTCAAACTGGAAGTGCCTGTCAGAAACCGAGGTCCCTAGTTCAAAGGTTCCCCTTCTCTGGGACTTCTGGAGCTGAGTTCCACACCCTCCAGCTGAGCTAGGCAGTGTGTGTTGCCTTGGGCCGTATCAGCCCACTTCTCAATCTCTTAACTAGTCTCAGGTGGGAGCTAGGGGCCACACCCCCGGAGCCAAGATCTGCTGAGTCAGCCCCAGGATCCGGGAAAATCTAATCTATCTGAATTTTTAAAGTAGTTTAGATTTCTCTTCTGAACTGCTATATTATAAGCAGAGAACAGCTAACAGCCTGCGCCAGATTCCTTTATCTCAGTGGCTTCTCTGATCCCAGAGCCCTTCCCAGCGCGATTAGCGCAGTATGCTAGCACCCCGCCATCTGTGCTGGCCTCTCTTCTTCCTCCCCTGGGAACTGACCTTTTCTGTTGAAACTCCTAATTCTCTTCAGCTGGTAAGTCGTGCTTCCAGTCCTTGTGGTATCTATCAGTCCAGCGCTATTTCTGAGGCTGATTTATCTAATTGGTTGTGAGGGAGTAAGGACGTTCACAGAGTCGTGTGTTTCTTCTCCGCCATCTTGGCTCCGCCTCTCGTCATTTTATTTCTTGATTCATCCTTTCCACTTTCCCAGAAGAGGGGGCATACCAAAGGGTGTGGAGATCCCGAGTGATTTCTAAGTCCCCAAGAAGATTCTGCAATGAATGCATGAATTTCTGGATGAAAAATGTGTCCCCAGATCCGAGTCTGTCCTCTCCACTACTCCATATCTGGAAATAATTTGTTCCAATAAGGCCTTACTTATTGTCGAGGAGGTGGTTGCTCAGGCTAAGGGGAATGCCTCCACCCCTGAGGTCAGATGGTCCACTATGACCAGCAAATATTTGAGGTGACCTAGTGGTGGCAGTCCAGTAAAGTTCACCTGGATGCTTTGGAATGGTCTGATTCCCAGAGGTCATCCCCCTTTTGGGACCTGGCATTGAGCAGCCCTGTCAGTTCTTGGACAAAGAGGGCGGCTGTCCACCAGTTGTCAGGCTTCAGTATATAGGCTGAGGGAACTGTACCTCATCAGCACAGCACCACACGGGTGTTGGACATCCCAGTGACTGCCCTGGTGCAGTTACTGAAGGATCTGCCTCATACTTGTTTTGGTCAGCATCTCTCTGCCATTGGGCAGGAGCCATCGTCCTCCCAAATTCTCAACCACTCTGAGAGGCGAGGCCTTCTCTTTTTCCTTCTGGGTAAAACTTGGAGAGGGCAGACTAGGGGAAGCACAGGTATCAAGGCCATTAAATGACTAATCTCCTGGTCTCCAGCTCCCTTGGCCTCCTCACCTGCTATCGGTTTTCCCTTCCCTCAGAAGAATTTTCTATTTGATGACCTTTTGCATGTCTTGCTGCTACATGCCTCGGGGCCAGGATGATTTGCAGTACCTCTCTGACTCGTGTATGGTGCATCAGCTCTTTGCCCATTCTTCCTTTTCCCATCTACCACTCTGGAAGAGCCATCTACAAGCCTCTTTACTCACACAGGTATTGGAGATTCTTGTAGATCCTCTCTTGCTTTTGTTTGATAATCAATTAACCCTAAACAACAATGTTCCTTTCCAAGGGATGGTTCCAGTCCGCGGTTCAAAAAGCAGTCAGGGTTAAGGTTATGAGCCCGAGTGATTACTAGTGATTATGAGATCCTTTTCTCACAGTATTGCCTCATATTTTAAAATCCTGGAATCTGTGAGCCACCTTCCAGGCTTCTGATGTCGTATTAGCCTTACTTGGTGTGGGACACTTGCCATATAGAAAGCTGCCTCCAAAGGTGAGCTTCCTACTCTCTTCTAGCAATAGGGCGGTAGCAGCTACTGCTTGTACACAGGTGGCCCAACCTTTAGCTACAGGATCTAATACTAGAAAAAAGCCACTGGTCTTCTCTGCCCCCCTCTTATTTGAGCAAGGACTAATAGGGTCACCCGTCCCTCAGTACTGACAAATAGGTGGAAAGGTTCTTCCAAGGTGGGGAGAGCCAATACAGGGGGTGAAATTAACAGTTGTCTTAAGTTCTCAAACTTCTCATCACTTCCTTGATCCCACATGATAGAATTTGGACTTTCCTCCAGCAGGTGTTTATACAAGGATTTCATGATAGCCCTGTAAGAATCTATCCATGTCTGGCAATAGCCTACTCACCCAAAGAATTTGTGTAGCTCTTTCTTCAGCTTCAGTTTGGGTGTATGTAATATTCCCTCGATTCTGGCAGGGTCCAATCTCCTGCTGCCCTCACTGATCAAATGCCCTCACTATTTCACCCCTCTCTCTACAAACTATAATTTCTCGTTCGATACTCTAAGCCCCAATCCTCCCAAAAAGTTTAATACATCAACGGCACAACTACTGATGTGTTCCCTTTTGTCCCTCACTACCAATAGATCATCTGCATAAAGCAACACCTGAGTCCCCATTACTGGATGGAAGCCTCCCATGCAATTTTCAAGGATTCAGCCACACAAATTTAGAGAGCTGGTATAGCCCTGGGTAAAACACACCACCTCAGTTACTCCCTTCTTCCAGTCTGGGTCTTCCCATTCAAAGGCAAAGAGGTTTCTACCATTCACCTCTAACAGGCAGCTCCAGAACGCATCCTTCAGGTACAATACTGACCCACTTGGCAGAGCTGGGAATCTGGCCCAGGATGGTATATGGATCCCAAACATGAGGTGGGATGGTAACACAATCTTGTTAATCTCCCTCAAATCCTGAACTAACCTGTATTTCCCATCCTTCTTGACAGGAAGGAAAAGTATATTGAAGGGTGAAATACAGGGTTCTAGTAATCCATTTCTCAATAAGCCTTGTATCAGAGGTTACAAACCTCTCCTTCCTTCCAGGGAATTGGGTATTCCCTGACCCACAGTAACTCACTAGGATCATTTAAGGTGATCTTTAATAATAGTCTGCTCTGTCTGTATATCTGGCCCTGCCCAAACCCCAAAGTTTTTCTTTAGTCTGCTCTTCCTCCTTCATTAGTGCCATTCTAACTGGGACATATACTGGGTCCCTGTGGGATCTACATAATTTCTAGTTTAGTTAGTAAATCTTTCCCCAGCAAGTTTACTCCTGCTTCTGAGACGAGCACAAATCTGCCCAATGTTTCCATTTTTCCCGTATAAATTTTGCAGGGCATGGCCATCGGTACAAGAAAATTTTCTCCCTTGAACCCAGAAATCACCAGAGTCTCCTTAGACAATCTAACCCCTTCAGGCAAACAGGTCACTGAGGATCTTGATGCCCTGGTGTCTGCTAAGAACACCATAGCTTCCTGGTGGGGCCTCGCTCTTCAATTTATCAAAGATTCAAACTCAACAAGGAAATATGTCTGCTATTCCCTTCCCTTCTGGGGACAGTCTTTTAGTATATGTCCTTCTTTTTGACATTTCCAACATCTAAAAGGCTTTCTGCCAGCAGGGACAATGGGCCTCCTGTTCCTTCCTAATATTCCCTGTCTTCTTTCCTTGGGGCCTTATTCTGCTGGCCTTTCTGCATCCTTTGCAATTCTCTGTACCATCTGGACTAAAATTGTGGCTTTCTGCTTTTGTTTCTCATCATCCCTCTTAACATACACATTGGTGCTTCTTCCAATAGATTGAAAAGGCTCTTATAATTCCATCCTTCTGTTTTCTGTAACTTTTTCCTAATATCTGACCATTCATCGTGATAAGATTTAGATTTGGGGAACCCAAATGAAATTAGGGTTCTGGTGGTCAGGAAGTTAAATGAGGTCTAGTGGCAGGTTTGGAGTTCAGGGTAGGTTTGGCTCCCCTGCAACCCCTTGGGTTTCGGTGCATACTTTTGTATACTTTTTTTTTGTATACTTTTTTTTTTTATACTTTTGGTGTATACATTGTAGGAAGGATTAGGGTGGAGTAAGACAAGCCAGAGCCACTTTGGTGGTAGAGGAGGAGAAGGAAGGTTGTGGAGATCCTGTGTCCATTCCCTTCACTTCTACCTTAAGGACCAAGAATAAAGACCAAGAACTTTTGCTTATCCTGACTGCAGCTGATACTAACGTATCCAGGGTGCGAACTCAGTCTTCACAGTTTATTATGCGGACTGGAAGTAAGGTTAAAGTCTGGTTAGGGAAATAGGTGAGGGTAAAGAGAGGATAGCACTAGAAAGAGTATTGCAGTCGACAAATCTATGGAAAATGGAGTTTTGCACTAAGAATGCAGTTCTCAAAGACAGAAAGACCTGGTAGTAAAGGGAACTGCCAAGGTCCATCTGCCAAGAGCTTAGTTGATGGAAGCTCATTATATTGCTTGTTTGGTGGGGGTTGGGAAACCCTAGCAGATCTTCAGAATGGGGGCTGGGACAACCAGAACAGATCAGAACCAGTGGGGGCTGGGGAGAGCCCAAGTTGGCTCAGATCCGATGGGGGCGAGGAGAGCCCGGATCTCCTATTGGAATTCAAAGGGCTGCTTTTGACCAGGATTTAGTGAGTCAAGTGTGCTGGCTTCCTGGACTGGTATGTCTCAGCCAGGAGGGGCTGGGAATCTGAAAGGAATCACAAATCAATAGGAAATACAGTTTCTTAAAGGACCACAACTTGCTTCATTCTTTCCTCACGCAGTTAAAACTTTTTTTTACATTTCTTTTTTTTTTATTAAGCATTTTTTAAATTAATTTTTATAATTATAACATTTTCTTTAGCAGTACATATGCAAAGGTAAATTTTTTTTTACAACATTATCCCTTGTACTCCCTTCTGTTCCAAGTTTTTCCCCTCCTTCCTTCCACCCCCTCCCCTGTATGGCAGACAGTCCCATACATATGAAATATGTTATAGTATATCCTAGGTACAATATATATGTGCAGAACCGAATTTTGTTGTTGTTGTTGTTGCAAAGGAAGTATTGTATTTGAAAGGTACAAATAATCTGGGAAGAGAAACAAAACAAAAACAAAAACAAAAAAAAAAACCAATGCTCACAGTTTACACTCATTTCCCAGTGTTCCTTTTCTGGATGTAGCTGATTCTGTCCATCATTGATCAATTGGAATTAAATTAGCTCTTCTCTATGTTGAAGATATCCACTTCCATCAGAATACATCCTCATACAGTATCATTGTTGAAATATATAATGATCTCCTAGTTCTGCTCGTTTCACTCAGCATCAGTTCATATAAGTCTCTCCAAGCCTCTCTGTATTCATCCTGTTGGTCATTTCTTACAGAACAATAATATTCCATAACATTCATATACCATAATTTACCCAACCATCTCCAATTGATGGGCATCCATTCATTTTCCAGTTTCTGGCCACTACAAAAAGGGCTGCCACAAACATTTTGGCACATACAGGTCCCTTTCTCTTCTTTAGTATCCAACAATAAACTTTCATTTTGCAACTAATATTCAGGAATGAGTGCATTCGTTCACTCCTAAACCTGTGGCCGATCTAAAGGGGATTCTTAACAACTCTCATATTGCCACTAACCAATTGACCACCAGGATTGAGAGCACTCAAACCGAATCAAACTTTGCTTAACATAATTTGGGCCCCAGAAAGCCACAGTGCACCATGCACTGCTTCCTCTGGATTAACAGATTCTTTACTATTAACATCCAAATTTAGTTTGTGACACACCCAGTCTTTAGGGGAGCCAATATCTTTTTTGCCCTAGACAAAAGAACAATATCTTATCATATTTTCCTTGCTTTTTTCCTTATATTTTGGCAACTTGTTCCAATTACTCAACCTACGTCCCAAGGAATTATCTTTGGGTATTTCTTTATCCTGCTCCATAGAGGGTGGTTTGGACTGAGCCAAGTCCATCTCAATTTGAAGATAATCTAAATTCCATATGCCCAATCATGGCAGAGTCAACCTTCAGTC
Organism: Sminthopsis crassicaudata; assembly: GCF_048593235.1. Classification (NCBI taxonomy): domain Eukaryota; kingdom Metazoa; phylum Chordata; class Mammalia; order Dasyuromorphia; family Dasyuridae; genus Sminthopsis; species Sminthopsis crassicaudata. The sequence goes on along the minus strand of NC_133623.1, from coordinate 82,616,591 downwards.
ACCCAAAAGTCTAACCTGTCTAGAGCATCCCTCCAGAGTCTGTAGCCCTCAACTCAAGGGTTTCACAGGGATGCATATGTCTGGGTTGTGTGCACACAAGGTGCCTGACTGCTATGCCCTCACATAGGCCAGTTGGAATTTTGCCACAGAATTTCTTATGTTCGTTTTGTCCCAAATTTCTCTACTTTGGGCCACTTTGCCTTGGAGAGCAAGGAGAAGCCCCAGACACTCACGGGCTGCCTAAAACAGGGCAGGGCAACAACTCACCAGGTCACTTGATCCCAGACGAGCCCCCACAACTGCTTGGCTCAGACAGACAGGGGAGTGACCATCATATAATAAAATAGCCAGAGATATCACTAGAAGAAAAATGAATGTTTATTATATGTTCTTGCGAAAAGCTGTGTCACTCCAGTCAAACAAGCAATTGAAGGGAGAAGGCGCCTTTGAGACAGAGCAATGGATTAAATAGTCCTAACAAAAAAATCCCTCCCACCACTACTCCTCATCCTCATTGGAAACTGCCCTAGGAAATCGAGTTTTAGCCAAAAAAAGCAAAGTTGCCCATATTTGATTTAGGGTGAGGTAGCAAGCAAATGATGTCATGTAAGAATAGCAGGAAGAGGCAGTAGGTATGTCCTAATGGGAGTTGGTTCAGGCCTGCACCAACTTTGGAGTTAGTTAATCATTAATTAATTTCCATGACTGTCTGAGAGATCTCATTCATCTCCAGCTCATTCATGTATAATTTCTTTTCCTAAATAAGTGTACCTTATTGCAAAAATGGAAGGAAAAAAGATCCCCAAAGTTATTGAATCAATTAATTTTGGGCAGCATTGAAGGACTTTAATCAAAATATATTGGAGAATGTTTTTTTAAAGGAAGAAAGTTCAAGCAAGTAGAGATAGGAGAAAAATGGGTAGAAAGAGAAAGCAAGTTGGCATCTACACTAACACAATGTGAACGAAGGGTTTGAAAGTAAAAGGGTTTTGGAAAATATAGAAACATGTTTGCAATATTGAATTATTTGGATTAGCATCCTCTTTCTTTTTCAGTAGGTGGTTTTCCCTGCCTACATGCCCTGTCCTGTCTGTCCTTGCTGGGTCTGGATTAAGGGTTGGATTAAGAACACAAAGGAATTGATTTGGCTCTTTGTGTGACCTAAAAAGAAATAAAGAAAAACTTTTGGGGAGAAGGAATGCCACTATGAGTGTTTTTTAACATGAGCTAACTGATCATTGTGAACCCTTGGGAAAACTGAGATTAAATGTGACCATTAGTGCTTACAACTCCAGATTTTATTTTGTTCAAATTTTGTTCTGAAGTGAAATCATGTGATATGATTTACAGTGAGAAATTCTTCTATTAGGATAGTTGTGATAAGGCAAAACTTAATACAAATCAAAATCTGGCCTCCTAAATAAGCTATGTGACCCCAAGTGCTTCACCACTGCTTACCTCAGTTTCCTCATCTGCAAAGAAAATGAACAACAAAAGCAATTATAGCACTCTCCTCTCAGAGTTGTTGTGAGATCACATAATTATGAAGTGGTTAAACCAGTGCCTGAAATGTGGTAAGCATTATATAAATGTTAATGATGCTTATCATTACTATTATTTCTTGACTTGACTGTAATTCCTCCATAATGGATTATTTGATACTTGCTTTTAGATAGGATTAATATAGAATGCTAAAAGTGATGAAGTGGATGATTTTCTATGTGAGGTGAATTGAAAATGCATTCGATTTAACTGATGTTACCTTCCTGGCAATAACTTTGTTTCATGTTTTAAATACATGGTGTTGTGAATGCTATTTTGTGTTTCTGAAATGTTTTCTTATATTGTGAAATTTAAAATAGGAAGTAGAATTTCAGTGCTGTTAGGTATGAATTTTGCTGTTAAGGAATTTAGTAAAACATTTGGAAATGGTTATTTGATTACATAGGGATTGCTTTAAAAAGAAGAGTAATAACAGATTATTTAATATATACATATACATAAAAGATCTCTTAAGATGCCTTTTGTCTGGGACATTCTTCAGAACTTTCCATTTGGAGTGGGTTTCCACCACATGGTTTCTGCAAGGCTGGTGTAGCCCAAAGCTGCTGGCTTGGACGTTCCACTGGAAAGGAATGTCCCGACCAACAAAAGGTGTTTCTTACCTTTGTTCCATATATCGACTGCAGTGTTCTGCCAGCTGGCTCCCCACTCATTAAGATTCCTCACATGACCTAAGGCCTCATGGTTTCAAGTCACCAGTTCAAAAGGAACGGGATTAACCTCCAGGACTCTTGAAATAAATGGGAGCACTCTCTTGCCCTGCTCTATTCAAGGTCTGCAAGTCAAGCCCCACATTGAGCGCCAAAATTGCCAGAAATAAGAGTCTTGACGCTGAAAATCAGATATCAAGGAAAATTTGTTAAAGAAGAATCTGAAGGAATCATAGGAAGGTTTCTGGCCAGCAGGGAGCCACACTTTTCTTGGGGAAGAGGGAGCACTGAGTACCGCCATGGGGGAACGTGTATACTTGTACATGTGACGCAGCCCCTCGCATGGGTTTCTGATGTGCCCAGGACATGTTTCCCTTTAATATGTATAAAACATGCCCCGCATACATCCCATGTTCAAACATGGAAGAAAACTCCTCCTCTGGGGTGAGTTGTTTCATACTCAGTTACCCTATGAAGCAGGCACAGCAGTGGTTTGGTGAACTCGGGTGGCGGACTCCAGCTAGTTTGGGCTGCAAGGGCCCAAACGGAACTTTGTGGTTTCCTCAAAGGCCCTTTCTGCTGCCTGCGTCCCCCTGTGCCTCCCGAGCCCCCCAGGTTCTTGTTTGCTCAAGGCTTCTCCTGATCACTCAATTGTTCTGTGAATCCTAACCTTCCTTAACCGCTCACGTTCTGAGTCAGTGGTAGCCACGGTCCCACACTGTCCCTCACTGTCCCACACTGTCCCTCCCTGTCCCACACTGTCCCTCACTGTCCCTCACTGTCCCTCACTGTCCCTCACTGTCCCACACTGTCCCACACTGTCCCTCAATGTCCCTCACTGTCCCTCAATGTCCCTCACTGTCCCTCACTGTCCCACACTGTCCCACACTGTCCCTCACTGTCCCAAACTGTCCCACACTGTCCCACACTGTCCCACACTGTCCCTCACTGTCCCACACTGTCCCAAACTGTCCCAAACTGTCCCACAGTGTCCCTCAGTGTCCCAAACTGCCTCAAAGTTTGCAACACGGTGGAGACCCAACTCTTCAGCATTTCTCCCAATGGGAAACGGCTCAGGGGAGCCTCGGAAATGAAGAGGAGAAGAGCAGAATGGCCTCGGGGATGCTTCATGAACTCAGAGGTGAATCCTTGTGTTCCTGCTAGGCTTTCCCTGCTTCCTTTTCCAGAGTGGAAACAGCGCTGACGTTCTGCCTCAGGGATGGGGGGAGACGATCTTTTTTTTTTTTTTTTTTTTTTTTTTTTTGCTGTTATGGAACTTTTATTTATTTTTTTTTAATTTAATTTTTATTTTATTTTATAATTATAACTTTTTTTTACAATACATATGCATGGGCAATTTTTTACAACATTATCCCTTGCACTTACTTCTATTCAGATTTTTTCCCTTCCTCCCTCAACCCCCTCCCCCAGATGGCAGGCAGTCTTATACATGTTAAATATATTACAGTATATTCTAGATACAATAATGTGTGTAGAACCGAATTTTTTGTTGCACAGGAAGAATTGGATTCAGAAGGTAAAAATAACAGTTTACACTCATTTTCCAGTGTTCCTTCTCTGGATGTAGCTGATTCTGTCCATCATTAATCAATTGGAATTGGATTAGCTCTTCTCTGTGTTGAAGATATCCAGTTCCATCAGCATACATCCTCGTACAGTATCATTGTTGAAGTGTATAATGATCTTCTGGTTCTGCTCGTTTCACTCAGCATCAGTTGATGTAAGTCTCTCCAAGCCTCTCTGTATTTCTCCTGTTGGTCATTTCTTACAGAACAATAATATTCCATAACATTCATATACCATAATTTACCCAACCATTCTCCAATTGATGGACATCCATTCATCTTCCAGCTTCTAGCCACTATGAAAAGGGCTGCCACAAACATTTTGGCACATACAGGTCCCTTTCCCTTCTTTAGTAGTTCCTTGGGGTATAAGCCCAGTAGTAGTATGGCTGGGTCAAAGGGTATGCACATTTTGATAACTTTTTGGGCATAATTCCGGATTGTTCTCCAGAATGGCTGGATTCTTTCACAACTCCACCAACAATGCATCAGTGTCCCAGTTTTCCCACAGCCCCTCCAACATTCATCGTTATTTTTTCCTGTCATCTTAGCCAATCTGACAGGTGTGTAGTGGTATCTCAGAGTTGTCTTCATTTGCATTTCTCTGATCAGTAGTGATTTGGAACACTCTTTCATATGAGTGGAAACAGTTTTAATTTCATCATCTGAGAATTGTCTGTTCATATCCTTTGACCATTTATCAATTGGAGAATGGCTTTATTTCTTATAAATTAAAGTCAATTCTCTGTATATTTTGGAGATGAGGCCTTTATCAGAACCTTTAACTGTAAAAATGTTTTCCCAATTTGTTACTTCCCTTCTAATCTTATTTGCATTGGTGCAGAAACTTTTTAATTTGGTGTAATCAAAATTTTCTATTTTGTGATCAATAATGGTCTCTAGTTCTCCCTTGGACACAAACTCCTTCCTCCTCCACAAGTCTGAGAGGTAAACCATCCCATGTTCCTCCAATTTATTTATGGTTTCGTTCTTTATGCCTAAATCTTGGACCCATTTTGATCTAAT
>NC_133623.1:82534266-82606766 GCF_048593235.1 Sminthopsis crassicaudata | reverse complement strand
AACCAACCTCACTTTCCCCGTGACAGGAGCGAGCCCAGAGAAAGGGATCCAGAGAGGCAGAGGGAGGACGGGAAGCCGGCCCCCGAATGCAATGCCTGCTCCTCCTGCTGCACCCTACTAGGTTCCTGTGCTTAACCTGAGATGGCCGAGTCAGGCGTGCTTGGGGGGGCCAGGCTCAGAGGGGAAGGGGCCAGGGGGAGGCCCCTTCCCAGAAGGCCCCGAGCCCCACCTTCGGCCCTGTTGTTATTACAGAGCAGTGGAAAGAGCTCGGTTGTGGAAAGCATTGTGGGCCGGGACTTCCTTCCAAAGGGTTCCGGAATCATGACTCGCAGGCCCCTGATCCTTCAACTGGTGCACGTAGCCTCCCTGGAGGAGCGGCAGGCCACATCCCCAGAGACATGTGAGCATCAGGGCAAGGGCCGGGCGGTAGCAGGGAAGGACGGAGCCGGGCCACTGCCGCCGGCTGGCTTGAAGACTTGAGCCGGCCAGAATGTACCTCCTGAAGGGGACCTGCCCCCAAGCCCTGCAGGCTCCGGCTTCACAGCTGGAAGGGCCCTTGCTCCTGGTACAGAGGAGGCCCAGACGTGGGGAGTGGCTTCCCTGAGCACCAAGGTGGTGCTGGAGGCAGGCATGGGAACCCAGGTCTCTGATTCCAGCTGCAGCATCCCTGCTGCTCCACCACAGGGGTGCTGGGTCTGGGACCGGGGCCAGAAATGGCCCTGCCCTGGGCAAGTGGCCCTTCATCCCATTCTCCTCCCCTCAGGAGCGGATTGGTAATGGCAACGAGGGGGTGACCCTCCCCTTTCTTCCTGTCCCCACAGATATCCAAGCAGAGGAATGGGCCACTTTCCTGCACAACAGACAAAAGGTATCCCAACCGCCCCCGCTCGGCCCGTTTGCCAGACTGGGTCGGTGCTGGGAAGCTTCCTCTTCTCCCTTTGGACAGCACCGCTTCCTGCCTCACCCCCAAGCCCCCTGGCTACCTGGACTTCCCGGACTGATGCTGCCCCGGCCCAGGGTTGGGTGGGGGCAGAGCTCATGATCCTTGTGGAGTCACCCTAACTGGCAACCTTTAGGAAGGGATCATTCTCTTTCCTCTCCAGATCTTTACAGATTATCATGAAATCCAGAAGGAAATTTCTAATGAGACAGAGCGGATCACCGGGACTAATAAGGTGAGCACGGGTGGCCCCACCCCTGGTGGCCCCCCCCGGCCAGGTGCAGTGCAGCTGACCTTGACTCTCCTCCTGCAGGCCATCAGTCTTGCCCCCCTGTACCTGAAGATCTACTCCTCAAAAGTGCTCAATTTGACTCTGATTGACTTGCCTGGATTGACCAAGGTATGTTCACTCGGGGATCTCCTCAGTTCCCAGAGCTCGGAGGCTCCTCTGGCTGCTGATGGCTCAGTCTCCCATCTCTGCTGCCTTCCCCACTGGATCGGGGCCCAAGTCCGCCAACAGGGCAGCCATGTCCCCTTTCCCCCACATCCCCTCCACGTTCATCATGATCACTTCCGGGCATTTTAGCCCATCTGAGAAGTGGCAGTGGGCACCTCCGACTTGTCTCCATTTGCATTTCTCGGCTCACTAGGGATTTAGAGCATTTTTTCATCCGACTGGGAATAGCTCAAATTCCTTTACCTGAACGTTGTCCACTTAGACCCTTGGATCACTTCTCAGCTGGGGAAGGGCGAGAATCTGGGTCAATTGGACTCACTTCTGTCTGTATTGGAGAAATGAGGCCTTTCTCAGAGACGCCGGCGGGAAAATGCTTTCCCCGCTTCTGCTTCCCTTCTACTCTTGGCTGTGTTGAATGTGGGGAGTCTTCCACATGTCCTCCTCCTCATTCCAGTGGTTTTCCTTTGTCGACAACCTTCTCCGTCTCCTGCATGTGCAGTGTTCATTGTCTGTTTGTCTGCATGCTGTCTTGCCCACTACACTGGGAGGTCCTTGAAGACACTGCCTCATGGCTTTTTCTGTTCCTAGCTTAGTCTCCTACCTGGCACATAGTAGGCACTTAAGAAGAATCTTCCTCCCTCCCTCCCTCCCTCCCTTCCTCCCTCCCTCCCTCCCTCCCTTCCTCCCTCCCTCCCTCCCTCCCTCACTTCTTTCCTTCCTTCCTTCCTTCCTCCCTTCCTTCATTCCTTCCTTCCATCCTTCCTTCCTTCCTTCCTTCCTCTCTTCTTTCCTTTCTCCCTTCCTTCCTTCTTTCTTCCTTCCTCCCTCCATCCCTTTTTCCCTCCCTCCCTCCCTCCCTCCCTCCCTCCCTTCCTTCCCATGGTAAGGCCATTGGGCTTGAATGACTTGCCTAGGGTGTCACTGCTACTTCAGGTCAGGTATCTGAGGCAGACTGGAACTCCGGTTCCCCTGACCCCACTGGACACCCAGCTGGCCCGCCCATGTTTGTTGGCTGATTGACTGGGGCCGAGATGCCAGAAGCCACAATAGTCCTTTTCTCCTCCCCTTCCTCCTTGGAGTGGTGTTAACAATGCCATCCCTGCTGGGCGTCCATCATGGCTTAATTCCTTTCTTTCTCCCTTCCCCCTCCCTGAGAAAGCTCCAGGAGGGAGGATTGTTCTGTTTGGGTCTGAGCTTAGGCATGACCTCTTGACCTTTCCCAGCTGCCCTTTACCTTGCCCTTGCCCATCCTCTTTGGCTGGTCATGGCTATCCCTGGGGCCTATCGGGGTTCCCAAGAGCAGCCGGGGCTTTTTGTGAGCTTTATCTCCTCCTGACAGGTTCCCGTGGGGGACCAACCCCCCGACATCGAGGTGCTGGTCAGAGACCTGAATCTGTCCTACCTCATTAAGCCCAGCTGCCTCATCCTGGCTGTCACTGCTGCCAACACAGACATGTCCACTTCGGAATCCTTGAAACTTGCCCGGGAGGTGGATCCTGATGGTACGGGGCTGCTGGGAGCACTTGTGTGGATACGGGGAGGAGGGCCGGCAGTGCTGGGGGGAGGCCGCCTGGCTGGGCCAGTAACTGCATGGCCTTGACTAAGGCATTGGCCTTATTTCCCTTAGGCAACATGGTGTCTGGACTGGGTGGGCTACTTAGGCCTTCTTTCAGCTTTCTGATGGAAGGCCTGGCCCTGAGCCTGAAATTTTCCTTTGCCGGACATCAGTATCCTTACTAGGAAAGGACGCCAGGGGAGGGCGCCACTGCTTTTCCCCCTTTTAGGCCTGTTGACTCCTGTCTTTGGGGCCAAGAACTCTGCTCGCCCTCCCACTCCCTCACAAACCCTTTCCTGTGACCCTCCCCATCTGGCGTAGCCTCAGCCACGAATGTTAGGGCCACTTTGGGGTCAGAGGAATCCAGTTCTCCCCAGGCAGCTCGTGCATGGCACAGAGAGCCCCCTAAAAGCCACCCAAAATCACTAACTCTGCCTCCGGACCTTGGGCTGAAGCCGTTCTCAGCTCTTCCCCCTTCTTAGGACGCAGAACCTTGGCAGTGATCACTAAGCTGGACCTCATGGATGCTGGGACAGATGCGATGGATGTGCTGATGGGCCGAGTCATCCCCGTGAAGCTGGGCATTATTGGGGTGGTGAATCGGTGAGTGGAGCTCTCTCGGTCGTCCCCCTGAAGTGGCGCCCGGCAGCAGGGAGGGGGGGAGGGGGAGACCGCAGCCGGGAGAAGGGAGCACAGTGACATCGAAACCCACTGACTCACAAACAGGCAAGCTTCTGAGGCCTTTGGGGGTTTTGTGAGTTCACCAGTGAGGTGAGTTCACTTCTTCTCCAAAGTCCAAAGCAGCAGAGTAATCTCTACAATGACAAGCAGAAGCAAAACCCGTAAAGGGACGGAGGCTAGGCTTGGAGCAGATGCACCCTTCTCCCTTATAAACATTTTACCATTGGCTTTGACTTGTACATCAGGGTCATTTTCCAATCCCAGATGAACCCTTCCTTGAAATGAGAAAGAGCTCATCAAAAAGCAACCCACATCTGAGCCAGAGCCCGGCATTCGGGGTTCCCCTTCTCCCAAGGGCCAGAGGCTTCTCTTCTCTGCGGCCAAGATCCGTCCTTGGAGCGGCTCCTCCTTTGGCTTGGCTCGCTTTCCTTTCGATGATTTTAGTCCCTTTTCGCTGTGCTTGCTTCACATATACCAGGCTTCCAGAGTTCTCTAGGTTCCTCCAATCCGCGGTCGTTCCACCCTCATTCACTAAAGGCCGCACCATGCCACGTCACTTTGTTCAGCCATTCTCCCATCTAGGACCACCTGTTTTCGTTGCCAGTTTTTTGTTGCTGGAAAAACTTGGTGACTTTGGAATAAGTGGTAGACCTCTATCGGGAGCGTACCCAAGCAGGGGATTGATGTCACAGCACATGAACAGTTCGTTAACGTTCCCCTTACAATTCTAGATGGCTTTCCAGAAAGGGCAAACCAGTGTGCAGCTGCACCAGCACTCTGTTGGCCTGCCTGCTTTCCCACAGTGCCTCTAGCTCCTCCTTTTTTCCTTTTCCCTTTTGGCCAGTTGGGCAAAGCTGTCCCACTTGCATTTCTCTCATTAGTCATTTTGAGCCATCTTTCACATGGTTCTTGACTGTGAGTACATGAACTTTACCCTCCCTCCAGGAGACTCCTAGGCCTCTTGCTGGCCTGGTTCCCCTTTCCTTTCTGTCTCCATAGTGGTCTAGCTACTTCCCTTTTGGCTACCATGAGCTGTTGCCTCCCCGGGACGGTTTTCCCGTTCGCTTGCTAAGGAATAGTGCAGTCTCCAGGCACTTTGCCCATGTCCCTGCCCGTGGAAGGGAGCACATCCTTGGAGCTTGATGAGAACAGACCAAAAGGGCCCTTCTAGACTACCTCCCTTCTTTTGGTCCCTCCATCACAGTGGAGGAAAGGCCATTAGTAGCTGGGTGCCGGTTGTGGGAAGCAGCATTGACCCAGAGGAGAAATGAAGCAACGTCCGTCCTTCCTTCTCTTGGCCCTGTGGGAGACCGTCTGTGCAGAACGTTGCACTTGTAGTCTGACGCCACAGCTTGAGTTTTCCTTTTTCAAAAGAAGGCTCATTGGTAGAGACGGTGTCATCTCTAAAAGGACATAACGTGACAAGAAAAGATGTCAAAAAAACGAGATTCTTTTTTTATTATGGCTTTTTATTTACAAGGTATATGCAGGGGTAATTTGTCAGCTTTGACAATTGCAAAACCTCTTCCAACTTTTCCCCTCTTTCCCCCCACCCCCTCACCCAGATGGCAGGCAGACCAATCAATAGATGTTAAATATGTTAAAGGATATGATAAATACATGTACACATGTCCATACATTTATTTTGCTGCACAAGAAGAAGTGGACTTTGAAACAATGTAAAGGAAATCAAAAATGCAGGCAGAGAAAAACAGAGGGATTGGAAATGCTATGTAGTGGTTCACACTCATTTCCCAGAGGTCTGTTACTGGGTGTAGCCGCTTCTATTCATTATTGAACAAATGGAACTGATTTGGATTCTCTCATCATTGAAGAGAGCCACGTCCAGTACAATTGATCATAAGGTAGTCTTATTGCTGAAGTGCATAATGATCTCCTGGTCCTGCTCATTTCACTCAGCAACAGTTGATTTAAGTCTCTCCAGGTCTCTCTGTATTCCTCCTGCTGGTCATTTCTTACAGAGCAATAATATTCCATAACATTCCCATACCACAGTTTATTCAGCCATTCTCCAGTTGATTTGCATCCACTCAGTTTCCAGTTCCTGGCCACTACAAAGAGGGCTGCCACAAACATTTTGGCACATAGAGGTCCTTTTCCTTCCTTTAAGATCTCTTTGGGATATAAGCCCAGTAGAAACACTGCTGGATCACATTATGCACAATTTGATAACTTTTTGAGCATAGTTCCAAATGGCTCTCCAGAATGGCTGGGTGTATTCACAATTCCACCAACAATGTATCAGTGTCCCAGTTTTCCCACATCCCCTCCAGCATTCATCATTATCTTTATTCTAGCCAATCTGACAGGTGTGTAGTGGTATCTCAGAGTTGTCTTAATTTGCATTTCTCTGATCAGTAGTGATTTGGAACACTCTTTCATATGAGTGGAAATAGTTTCAAATTCATGATCTCAGAATTGTCTGTTCATATCCTTTGAACATTTATCTGTTAGAGAATGGCTTGATTTCTTATAAATTAGAGTCAATTCTCTATATATTGTGGAAATGAGGCCTTTATCAGAACCTTTGACTGGAAAAATGTTTTCCCAGTTTATTGTAAAACGGGATTCTTTTACAAATTCATTAATAGCTCCAGGAAAAGGCATCTTTCTAAGGAGGCATGTGTTGCATGGACGCATTAAGCTGTTATTTCCACACCTCCTCCCATTCCTCAGAATCTTGTTTCCATACTCTACTACTGACCTGCATAACCCCAGACTGAAACTTGATGCTTTTCACAGGAACCCACATGACCTCAAAACCAACAAGAGTATCTGTGAGGCGCTGTATGATGAGCAGGCCTTCTTGCAGAAGAAATACCCATCCCTGGCCAGCCAGAATGGAACACGCTTTCTTGCCAAGACACTCAACAGGTGCCTTGAGGGCGGTTGGGGCAGCCCGGGGGTCGTGCTGAAGAGTTCCCAGGAGTCACTTGGGCTTATGCTCCGTGCCTTAGGCTTTTCATGTACCACATCCGAGACTGCCTGCCTGAACTAAAGACACGTGTGAATGTGCTGACGACCCAGTACCAGTCCGTGCTGCAAAGCTATGGGCAGCCTGTTCAAGACCACAATGCCACTCTCCTGCAGATCATCACCAAGTTTTCCACTGAATACTGCAGCACCATTGAAGGAACAGCAAAGAATATTGAGACCTCCGAACTGTGAGTTTCGGGAAGGGTTGGCTGTTGCTTGGGGGAGCGAGCAGAAGATACAAAGGGCCATGGGACGGGAAATTTCTTAGGATAATGCCCAGAGAGCTTGGCCAGTTATTTGGAAGTTGGGCAGCGGCTCGGGATAATATAAAGCAGTAGAAATTCACCTCGAGACTTCACAGAAAACCCCAAAGGGGATTATGAAGAGTTGGCCATGGGGAATGACTGAACCCAAAAGCTCCATGGGGGGGAAAGGATTGTTGGGGGGTTGAATTAAGGTTGTCAGACCCCTGTCCCCCAGTGCTTCTGGTCTTAGAAGGCTGCGGGGGCCACGCTTCCCTCCAAGGTCTAGGGGTCATTCTCCAAAAAGCCCAAGCAGCAGTTAGTGGGTGAACAAGGACTTTATTGTTAAGGGTTTACTAGGTGCCAGGCCCAGTGCTACAGGCTTAGTAAACCTGCAAACCACAAAGACGGGCAAGCTCAGAGGGCTCCTGTTCTGATTGGGGAGGGCAGGGAGGAGTCTAGACACAATCAGGCACTAAGAGGCAGAGAGAATAGACGTGAGGTACGCTGGAGAGCAAGGCCTTACTTAGCAGCTGTGAAGTGGGAGGATTGGCGCCCAGCCTGGAAGGAAGCACGGGGAAGGTCGGCCACGAAGCTCCCTCTCACCTTGCCGGGATGGTATATGGCGCTTGTTGTGGAGCTGTGAGCGCTCTGTGCGATTCTCTGTCCCGCAGCACACCACGGCTGCCCGTGGGGTTCTCTTGGCAAAGTTACAAAGGGCTGAACATTTCCTTCTCCAGGGGATTCAGACAAACTGAGGGAAATGCTCAGGGTCCCTCAGCCAGTAAGGGCCTGAGGCCAGATTTGAACTTGGGACCTCCTGACTCCAGGCCCAGCTCTCTGTCCACTGCAGCACCCCCTAGCTGCTTCCTGATGCTTCCTGGAGCCGGAGAAATGGGACCAGCTGGCAGATGGGAAATGGAAAGAGCTGGGAGATGGGAAAGGGGAAGAGCTGGAAGATGGGAAAGGGGAAGAGCTGGAAGATGGGAAAGGGGAAGAGCTGGAAGATGGGAAAGGGGAAGAGCTGGGAGATGGGAAAGGGGAAGAGCTGGAAGATGGGAAATGGGAAGAGATGGGAGATGGGAAATGGAAAGAGCTGGGAGATGGGAGATGGGAAGAGCTGGGAGATGGGAAGATCTGGGAAAGCTCCTTAAAGAGGAGCTAGGCACTGAGTTTTTGGGAAATAGGGAAAGTAAGGCCCAGCAAGGCAAACAGCTGGCTGGAGAAAGTTCACAGTGAGTGACTTGTACAAGGAAGGTGAGGGCGAGAACCTTGACCAGCCGTGCCTTGTGTGTGCTTTTTTCTGTTTCCCAGTTCTCTTCCTGTTTCTGTATCTGACTGGTCCGAGGAAGGGATGGGGAGGGTAGGGCTTGGGATCGGCCATGGGCCAGGCGCCTCCCTGATGCTTCACTTCTCATCCCCCCAGCTGTGGTGGTGCTCGCATTTGCTACATCTTTCACGAGATCTTCTGCCGGACTCTGGAATCCATCGATCCCCTGGCCGGACTCAGCGTCCTGGACATCTTGACCGCCATCCGAAATGCCACGGTAGCAGATGCCCCCTTCACAGCCTCCTTCCCCATTCCCATCCATTCTTCCCCGGTTTGCTGTTGTTTCTGACGGTCTGTCTCGCCATTTGGGAAAACGTCCCTTTGTCAGAAGGCCGTGGTCAGCCAAAGGTACCCAGGCCCACTTCTGGGAAGGTGTTTGAGGTTACACAGCTGGTCAGTGGCTGAGCAGGTGTAGAAGCCAAGTCCTCCTGCCCCTTGGCAGCAGCTCTGTTCCTCTGGCCAGTCCCTCTCTGGGACGCATCTCTGAGAAGAGCCTTGACTGCTTGCATTGACTTGTTTGCAGCGGCTTTTCTGGGGAGCAGGCCCTGGGCCTTTGGGGGAGAGGGCAGAGAGGGGGAATTCCTGGGAACAGGCAGGAGGAGAGTGTCAGCCTGAGGATCAGGAGCCCCTGGAGCCGTGAATCAGCTGGTGTGAACCGTCCAGCACCGGTTATCTCCAAGCACGGCAGGCACTGTGCTAGGCCCGGGGAGAACGGGCAAGCGACCCCAGAGAAGCTCCAGTTCAAATCTTGGCATCATGTCTGTGGCCGTGGCCTTCACTGTGGACTTGCAGGCAGAATAACCCTGATAGAAGTCCTCGCGTTCATAGAAGGCTAGGACACGGGCAAAGCATGAGTGAGGGAGGGCAAGGGACCAGCAGGGAGAAAGATGAGTTTCAGTGGAGTGGGAGGAATGGGCGTTTCCCGGGAGACAAGAGGTGGTGATCATTGAAAGACCTTCGCCCGGGGCCTTGGCCTCCCAAGCTGAGGGTGAGCCCAGGGAGGGCAGGAGTCAAGCTGCACCATGGCCCTGCTTCTGCTGACCCCCCGCCCCGCCCCCAATTTAAGCATGTAAGGATGCTGGAATCAGAAGCTGAAAAGGAGATGCTAAAGCCCCAGTAACCTCCCGCCCTCTTCCCATCTTGTTCCCTCACTGCTCTCCCTGGCAGAGAATGGGCCTGGAGAGCTCCCACTCACAGGTTGGGAGGGCCACGCCGGGGCTGGCCAGCTTCCTCCAGACCCAGGGTCCTGAAGCTGAGCCCGCCTGTGCTGCTTTCCCCCCCAGGGGCCTCGCCCAGCCCTCTTCATCCCGGAGGTCTCCTTTGAGCTGCTAGTAAAGAGACAGATTAAGAGGCTGGAGGAGCCGAGCCTCCGCTGCGTGGAGCTGGTGCATGAGGAGCTTCAGAGGGTCATCCAGCACTGCTCCACTTATAACACCCAGGTGAGGGGGCAGAGGAGAGGCAAGGGGAAGGGCCCAGAGCAGGAGCCAGTTCCCCGGCCTCTGCTGGGTGAAGGGGGCGGGGGCCTCGGGCTCGGTTGGGAGGGAGGCAGCAGCCTGCCTGCCACCTCCTGGGTCTCATGAGCTCGGCCCTTCTCAGGAGCTGCTGCGCTTTCCCAAGCTACACGAGGCCATCGTGGAGGTCGTGACCGCTCTCCTGAAAAAGAGGTTACCCATAACCAATGAAATGGTAAAACCCAAGGCGGTACTCTGGGAAACAGCTGCCCTCGGGGAAAATGACGCCCCCTGGGCCCGAGGGACACACTGAGCCCAGAACGTCCAGTCTGCCCAAGCTCGTAATAGCCCGGACAGGGCGTTGGCGGCAGTGCTAGCAGCCGGTTTAAGGCTTGGTCGGGAGAAGGAAGGGGAAGGGAGAAAGCAGGGCTAGGGAAGGGCACAGGCCGCTGTGGCACTTTAGCTAGGGGTTCAAGGGACAAAGAGCTAGCCGAGCCTCTGCCCAGCATCACTTCCAGGGTAAGCTCCACGGATGCTGGCAAATACGCCGTCCCCGGCAAATGGTCGACTGAAGACATACCCGGGAGGCCGTGCTGCTCTTGGGACAGCCTGTGGTCAGAGACTCACAGCAGGAGGGCGGGGCCTTGGGGGCAGAGGCCAAACAAGACAAGGACAGGATCCTGTTCAGTCCAGAGAGAAAGTGATGAGAGAATGACAGAGGGCTCGTGGGGGAACCCAGACTTCTCCGATTTGACTGTCGCTGCCCCTGGTCCAGGCAGGTGACGTGGCTCCCGCCTCTGTTCCCCCAACCCAACGAGCCAATAGAAAGAGGGGAGGGGGGGACGAGTGAGACGGGACAGCTCCTGCACCTTCATTGCCTTCTCTTGCAGGTTCACAACCTCATGGCCATTGAGCTAGCCTACATCAACACCAAGCACCCAGATTTGGTCGATATGGCTTTTGTGTCTCCGTCCATCAGCATTCCCAAGGTACTTGGGGGGGGGGATCGCCCAGCAGGCCCTTCCCGCCATCCCGGCGAAACGGGTGTCAGTGGCCATCCAGAGCGGCCTCGTGGCGGGCTAGGCCGAGGGCTGAAGTTGAAGTCAGAGGATCTGAGTTCAAGTGCGGGCTCTGGCCCCGTTTCCTCCTCTCAGATGGGGGGAATTGAACCCGATGCTTCTCTGAGCAAGGGCACCTCCAGGCTTCCCACTGTGTGAGCCTGTAAAGAGGGACCGGGCCCAAAGGCCGACTGGGACGGGGAGGTCGTCCTGCTGACCTGGCTCGGCTCGGTCGGGGCGCGGCTCGGTCACGGCATCCCCGAACGTGGAGACGCCGAGGAAGCTCCCGACCCCCTCCCTGGATCGCCCCTTTGCTCAGCACAGGAGCTTTTGTTGACATCCCCCTTCTGAGACTCAGCTGCTCGGCCTCCATGTAAATTGTGGTGTGGCCGGGCTTCCATTTAGAGACCAACTAAAAAACGGAGCGATTCCTCTGGGAAGGAAGAGGGATGGTGCAGTGCATGATGGGAAGCTGTGGATGTGTGAAAGTGGTTGCAGGGGGTGCCGAACTCCGCTTGGGCTGGAACAGAGGCCACTTTGTGCTAGCGTCTAAAATCCATGATGCCCAATGGTCCCAGAGCTGCATTGTACCTCTCTGCCAGGTGATTCTGACTTGCAAAATGAGAGACAATGCTGCTGTGACCCCAGAGGACAGAGCTGGTAGCTCAAGGTTCCCCTCCTTTCGGGCACGTGAGGTGGGCATCTTTCACGTCCCTGTCCCACCCACTGTTTTAGAAGTCCGCCAGGCTGCTGAAGTCAGGTTTCTGCACGCGCCTCACCCTGATGCGCCGGCACTCCTGGCGACGGGCACGCATATTGAATATTGCCACGTCCTGTCCTTTTCCCTCCCCTTCGTCCTGGCAGAGTGACGCCTACCAGGGCAATGGTCCTAGATGCTGGAAGAGCGAGGGGGACGCGGATGACAGTGTTCCCAAGGAAAGGGAGAACAGCAGATCACCGTCCCAGTTACACGTCTCCCCTGTCACCAGCCAGATACGTGCCATCAACTTCTTAGATGTGGTGAGTGGCATTTGTGTTCAGCGGGGATGGTGGCTTCGCTTCGGGGACTGGAAAGTTCTGTCTGGGCTTGACAGTAATTTCTACCACATGGGACAGCCTAACTCGGGGTCTCACACTAAGCCACTGCTGAGACCTAGGTCACTGGGTTCCCTTTTCCCAGGAGTTGCTCAGCAAAGCGGGTCTGCCTCAGAAAGGACCCCAAGACAGTAGCACCAAAATCGAGCAGAGCGTTTTGCTAAAGTCTGGGCCCAAAAGGCTCCAGCCCCCTGACTTTGGGTCCCTCCTCTTTGCCTCTGATGTCCGTACTGTGCTCAGCTTCCCTTGGACTTGCCTCTGGTAGCCAGAAGCAGAGCCCTCTGCTCTTGGGCCTGCAGAGCGCACTGCTTGAGGGTGCCCGCCAAGTACCTGGTTCCTTTCTTGCGGGGGAGCACCACCGAGGGATGGGAGTCCTGAGGTGGAGGTCTGGGGGCCGGTTCAGCTTCCCGGCTCATCCCCTTCCGTGGGTCTCTTACTCATCGCTCACATAGACCTAGGGAGCCACCTGCCCGAATCCCAGCAATGGTAGTAGCCGGGATCCAAAGCCCCCCTCCAACGCACTGGCCTTGTTAGTACGCAGACTGAATTACCCAGGAAGCAATGCCCTCCTAGTACTCCTCAGGACAGACACCATGCTCAGTCTGTCCAAGAGGCTGCTGGTACGTTTTAGGGAGACGTTCCTAACCCTGGCCAGGGCGAGAGATTTGTTTGTAGACAAATCAAAACCGGCCAGGGTGCCGACCTTCTCAGTAGGCGCTGGGATTCTGGGGCCGGCCCTTTGTTGAGGTCATCCCACGGGCTTTGGGCGTCCAGGAACAGCACTTTGAAGGGTCACCAGTGGGGACTGGCTTATAGGGAATCTCTTCCAGGGCCCAGACTCCCAGCTAGTGCTGTCAGTTACCTCTGGGAGAAAGCTTTCTCAGCCACGCGATATTCAAGTCCCCTCCACAGGGAGCATGGCGTCACGGGAGAAACTGCACTAGGCATGGGGAGGTTGGAGGACCGGAGCCAAAAGTGCCCTCGTCAGCTCTCTCACCCGGGCTCTGATGGGCGTGAGTCGGGCCGACTACGGGGCCCTCCTTCCAGAGGACTTACGGACGATACGCCACGGCCCTTCTTTCTGTCGGCAAATGACCTGACGGGGTCCCTGCCGTTCCCACGTGCATTGGTCCCTTTGGGGAAAGCGGTTTCAGGACAATGACGAGCACAGAAGCCAGACTGTAGAACTGAGAGTGAGAGGAAAGCACGTGCAGACACCAAGTGTCGAAGGCTTCCTGAAAGACTTTCCCAGAAAGGGGCAGGAGAGGTGCAGGGACGACGGCCTGTGGGGACGGATCAAGGGAAGGGCTTTCGCCAAGGGACATGTTGGAGTGATAGGGAAGCGGCCAGTAGGCAGGGAGAGAGTGGGTGATGGAGGAACCCGTCTGTGGGAGAAGACGGGACGGCAAGCGATGGGGTGACCTCTCACGGACAGAAGTTTGCCTTCCCAAGAGGGGCCACCGCTTCAGTGGGACAGAGCGGAGGAGATCGCCTCACATGGCGTCTGAGGGGCGAGAGAGAGGCAGCTGTCAGGGGGTGACGGTAGTTGTTCCGGGGAAGCAGCAGCCAAGGGTTCCAGAAGCTGAGAGCACGGGAAGAGGGCCATGGAGGTTCGAGGAAGGGGGAAAACATGTGCAGCAAAGGCTGCTTGGGCGAGTGGGGGAACGAGTCCTTGGGAAGATGGGAAAGCATTGCCTTGCTGTGGAGAGGGCCCACTTGAGATTCAGGAGGGTAAAGGTGAATGGACCCCGCCAGCAGGTGGTGTGGGTCTCTGGCTTCCTTCGGCCCCCTTTGAGTAGAAGCAAAGGCATGAGCTGAGGGAAGCGAGCACGCCAGGGCCACGGCTCGGCAGGGCAAGATCAGCGATCGGGGAAAGGGCCCGAGGCTCCTGAGGAGGGTGTGGACTTGAACCCCTTCACCAAAAGGCCCAGATGGGGAAGAGACCCAAGTTCAGCCTGCAGGGGTGATGAGTGGGGAGAGAACTGAGGGTCGGAGGGAGTGAAGATCACGGTAAGGCTCGAGGACATGGCGTGGGCTTCAGAGCAGGGGGGGGGGGTTGGAGTAACAACCAGATTGTGATCGATTAAGGCATTTCCGCGTGCCCGAGCATGGAAGTAGAACGTTTGCGTGGGATGGTAAGAGCTGCTCTAGGCTACGTGCAGCCCAGAGGTAAGGTGGGAAACGTGGAGGCTGAGATTGCAGAGAGCTGCAGTGTGCAGGGGAGTGGGACGGGAAGGTGGCTGAGGACCACGAGGCCACGAGAAGCCATTGTTTCGTCGCCCTTTGAAGGCAGCACGGAAGGTGGGAATGTGAAGGTGATCTCGCCAACCTAAACAGGAGGAAAGGTGCTGTGATGTTCGTGTGAACGGGGAGAAGAGGGGCAGGAAGAGCCCGAGGACTGTGCCAGGGTCCGGGCTGGAGGCCGTGAAGCCTGAACCCTGGGGCTGGTTGCCTTTTGAATGGGTGGGGGATGGGTGGAGAGAGGGAGGGAATCAGAAAGTTCACCCACAAAATACTGGTCCTAGGGGAGCACCTCCTGGCTGTCCCCTCAAACAAGGGGAGAGTCTTGTAGCTCAGGGCACGGAGCTGATACCGCCCCTCCAGAGACTGCCCAGAAGAGTGAGATTCAGCACAGGGAGGGGGCGGCTTGCACCAGAGCCCTCAGCACCTTGGGCCGCCTGTGGGACCCTGGTGCACAGATGCCCGGCCTCATTGTGCTGGAGGACGTGCTTCCTCTTATTGGCCCCCCGTTTTCCTCCTGTGTCCCCCCCAGCCCTTGCCTTCAACTTCTAGAAAGCTGAGTCGCAGAGAGCAACAAGACTGTGAGATAATCCACAGACTGATCCGATCCTACTTCCTTATTGTCCGGAAGAACATCCAGGACAGGTAGGGAGGAGTGTGCTGTGTATCTGCATGTGTATGTGTGCACACACGTGTCTCTGTGTGTTCCTGTGTGCGTCTGCGCATCCGTGTGCACGTAACGGTTCCTCACCAGCTGCTCTCCTGACCCACAATCTGGGCGTGATTAATGGTGAGAAGGAATCGGGGATGGATAGATCTCTACCAGTTGATTCTCTAAAGCAAGTATGGCTGTGTTTGCATTTCCCTTCATGACATCCTTGTGAGAAAAACAAGGGGAGGAACGTCCAAACGGGAAACTGAGGCTCAGAGAAGGCCAATTGTCCACAGGGAGCCGGACGGGAACCCGGGTTACCTGCATCATCAGAACTCCCCGGGAAGGGGAAGTCTTTCTAGGTTTCCTGTGGGCCCCTTGCTCCCTGCTTTAGAGTGTGACCCCCCACCCTGTAAGACTTCCCAGCTAATGCCGGCCTGGTCTCTCTGTCTCCCGACTCAGTGTCCCTAAAACTGTCATGCACTTCCTGGTGAACTATGTCAAAGAGCACCTGCAGAGTGAACTGGTGGGACGGCTGTACAAGGCCCAGCTCCTGGATGTGCTGCTGACTGAGTCCAAAGACATGGCGCAACAGCGCAATGAGGCCGCTTCCATGCTCAAGGTATGGAGCTGCTGATCCTAGTGAGCCCTCTCCTTGCCCCCGCCCTTCCTTAGGGGACTGAGCGATGCTTCCTGGCACCCACAGTTTTCTTTTCTTTCTTAGGTCCTCCAGCAGGCCAACCAGACCATCTCAGAGATCCGAGAGACCCAGCTCTGGTGAATGGCACGCCCCGTGCCCGCTGCCCTGAGTCTGCCGTTGCCTTAGGGGTACAGCTGCCAGCTTAGGGTTTTGCCATCCTCACTCCAGACCCGGCTGTTTCTCTCCTACCTGTCTGTTCTGTGTATTTTCTTCATGATCCAGTTGAACAATTCTGAAAGAGATTATAACATGCAAACTCTCAGGAATATTATAGTGAAATTCCTGAGCTACCAGCTCAGAGAAAATGAGCCAGCAGCCCAAAACAAAAACAAAATCCCCAATCCAGATATCATAGCCCCACAGTCAGGATAATCCAAACCTAGGCCCGAAGGTCTACGGAACCATACTCACCTTTTGAGCCAGAAATACCGCTCCTCCGTCTGTTGGCCAAAAACATGCAAACCAGATCTCTGTACAGAAATGTTTATAGCGGCCCTTGATGGGGTGGCAAAGAATTAGAAATTGTCCATCAGCTGGGAAACTGCTGAACAAGTGCCTGGATCTCATTGTGTAACCATGTCAAATAGCTAGTTTTCTCAAACAAGAGGTGTGTGTGGGGGGGGATATAATTTGGAACTCAAAATTTTAAAAAGAAGAATGTTAAAAAGTGTTTTTGCATGTAATGGGGGGGGGAAGCCAAAATATTAGAGGTTTTTTTTTTTAATGATGCAAAGATTGTTCTTAAATGTGTAAATTTGTTCTGAAGAAGCAACTTTCATTGCCTTCAAATTAAAGATGACTTGTAGGAAATGTTGCAGACTGACTTTTTTATGAATAGTAAATTTAATTAAATTTATTATTCACATACTAGGTTGAATTCTCCTTAAGTATCTTTTTATTATTATTATAGCTTTTTATTTACATGATATATGCATGGGTAATTTTACAACACTGACAACTGCCAAGCCGTTTGTTCCAATTTTTCCCCTCCTTCCCCCAACCCCCCTTCGCCAGATGGCAGGTTGACCAATACATGTTACATATGTTAAAGTATAAATTAAATACGATATATGTATACATGTCCATACAGTTGTTTTGCTGTACAAAAAGAACTGGACTTTGAAATAGTGTAAAATTAGCCTGTGATGGAAATCAAAAATGCAGGTGGACAAAAATAGAGGGATTAGAATTCTATGTAGAGGTTCATAGTCATCTCCCAGAGTTCTTGCACTGTGCATAATTGTTTCAGTTCATTACTGCTCTATTGGAACTGATGTGGTTCATGTCATTGTTGAATAGGGCATGTCCATCAGAATTGATCATCATATAGTATTGTTGTTGAAGTATACAACGATCTACTGGTTCTGCTCATTTCACTCAGCATTAGTTGATGTAAGTCTCTCCAGGCCTTTCTGAAATCACCCTGCTGGCCATTTCTTACAGAACAATAATATTCCACAATATTCATATACCACAATTTATTCAGCCATTCTCCAACTGGTGGTCATCCATTCAGTTTCCACTTTCTGTCCTCTACAAAGACGGCTGCCACAAACGTTCTTGCACATTCAGGTCCCTTTCCCTTCTTTAAGATCTCTTTGGGATATAAGCCCAGTAGTAGCACTGCTGGCTCAAAGGGTATGCACAGTTTGATAACTCGTTGACATAGTTCCAAATTGCTCCCCACAATGGCTGGATGTATTCACAATTCCACCAACAATGTATCACACTGACTTTTTAATGGAAACTTTCTTCTCTGTACCTCTCTTTTTGCACTGTCTGTGTTTTTATGTGGCCTGATATGCAAAAGGGAAAATAACTTTTCTTCAGAAAGAAAGTCTCTCTCTGCCTTCCTACTACTGGTCAGTTTAGGGAGACAGACAAGACACCCAGATAAGAAGAAAGATAAAAAAAAAAAAAAAACAAGAAGAAGCAGAGGAGGAGGAAGAGAACAACAACAGGGAACAAGAGTGATGAAAGAGGATCTCTGTTCCCCATGCATGGCACCATAAAATTGGAGACTAGATTTGTTTTCTCTAGTATAAATTTCCTCATTGTGGCTTGAATGTTTCCCTACGTGCTGAAACAAGGAAGTTAAGTGGTTCAGTGGATAGCGTGTCAGGCCCGGAGTTAAGAAGACCTGAATTTAAATTTGGCCTCAGACATTTTCTAGCTGTGTGGACCTATAGGTTCCCTTTCCTCTTAGTCTCCTTTACCCACTTTACCACTTCCCACTTGATTCTGCTACAAGCCATGATAATAACTGCTCAATAGCAATGCCCTTGTTCTCTTCCTCTTTCTGGGAGTGCACCCCAGGTGCCACCTTTCCAATCCTTCCCACCTTTCAGGTAGGGATTTCTATCCATGTCTCGCCAACATTTAGACATTTCTGTACAACTGATCATTTTGGGCTAAAGGTCTGTTCTCAGATAGGTCCGTTCCCACACACTATTCCCTAGTTTCAACTCTTGCCCCGGCTGATTCAGGCAGTATTTCCTTTTCCTATCTTCTGTCAAATGATGTTTCTCTCCTAAATTCCAGAAACCAGTGCCATTATGAACCTGGGATCAGTTCCTGAGCATTCAGGCTGGCCTTGAGCGACAGGTACCTATGGCCATTGGCTCAGGAGCTGGGGCCCACCACAGATCCAACAATTTGATAAGTTAAAAGTCCTTCCTATATTCTGCATGAGAAAGGGGAACTGGTTCTCATCTCTGGGAGGTAAAGGTCTGGTCTCTGTAACCACCATGATTGTCATGAAGAAATGAGCCCAGGGAGAGCCCCATGAGGTCCAACTATTATTACTCTACCAGGTTAAGGTGGGGCTCCAGGAGGCAAATTTATCAGCTCCCAAACAGGCAACATGGACTAATGTGGCTAATGTAGGGGGAAAGAGAGCAATGAAAAGAATAATACGTAGACAACTACAATACACTGGGATCAGGGATCATGCTCCCATTCATGGAGGCCCCCTTCTCTAATGTAATTTGAGGCCTCCTTTATCTTAGACTGATAAAGGTGGAGCCTCAGGTCCTTTTGTTCTGATATGGTGTGTCCAGCCTCGTTCCTGGGTCCGAATTGCAGTGTACGGGGTTTGTAGCACCTGGCAGGATCCGTCCCAGCATCGAGTCAGCTTCTCATGCTTCTGGGATCGGGTCAACTGCAATCTGGTTTCTATGGACAGGGAAACCTAGGGGGGCATTTCAGCTATCAGCCCTTTTCATTGTACTTCTCAATGTTATACCAGTGACTTCACATCTCTTAAGAAATAAATCCTTTAAATGCAGGGAAACACAATTTGTGAATTGGAAAAGGTTAAAAAGTCCCTGGAAAGTAGGATTTGTGAATTGTAAAAGATAAGGAATTCCCAAGAAAGTAGGATTTGTGAATTGGAAAAAGAAAATAACACTTAAAAAAAAAAAAAAAAGAATTAGTGAAATGGAAAAAAATCCCACAGAGCAAAACAACTCATTTAAATACTCAATTGGACATATGCAAAAAAAAGTTTTAAAAAAGATAATGAAGAAAATAACTCATTAAAAATCAGGATTGAACAAATAGAAATTAATGATTAATTGAGACCCCAACAATCAGTCAAGCAAAACAAAAAAAAAAAAAAAAAGAAAGAAAGAAAGAAAGAAAGAAAAACTGGAGAAAAATGTCAAATATTTACTTGGAAAATCAACAAATTTGGAAAATACTGTGTTTCCCCCGATAATAAGACACTGTCTTATTATTTTTTTGGGACTAAAAAACACCAGAGGGCTTATTTTCAGGGGAGGGCTTATTTTATCCTCCATCATGCCCCTTTTATCCTCCATCATGCCCATTTTAGCCTCCATCATGCCCCTTTTATCCTCCATCATGCCCATTTTAGCCTCCATCATGCCCCTTTTAGCCTCCATCATGCCCCCTGAGTGCTTATTTTATTCTCCATCGCTTACTGAACTTACCGAGTTTTTAGATGGTCCTGTCTCAGCTCTACTCCGCGGCGCTGCTCTCAGTAGCGCCAGCAAGCAAATCACCAGGGAAGAAGAGGATGACGCGCTCACTGCTGCAGCTCTAATTG
The DNA here is from genome assembly GCF_048593235.1 of Sminthopsis crassicaudata. Classification (NCBI taxonomy): domain Eukaryota; kingdom Metazoa; phylum Chordata; class Mammalia; order Dasyuromorphia; family Dasyuridae; genus Sminthopsis; species Sminthopsis crassicaudata. Next base: position 82,587,298 of record NC_133623.1, on the reverse strand, counting down.
GATGCAGCTCGGAGCGCGACGTGCGTTTCACCCGGGAGGGGAGGGCGGCGGCGCTGCTTACTGAAGGTACCGCTACACAGCATATAGCGCAGGGGATCACCATGATGACCGTTTTCATAGTAAGTTCGATAGGGCTTCTTTTCGGGGGAGGGCTTATTTTAGCGGAATATTAAAGAGTATGTGGGTGTCTTATTTTCAGGATAGGTCTTATTATCGGGGAAACACGGTAGATCTAGGAGAGATAATCTGAGGATTATTGGACTTCCCAAAAATTATGAGGAGGAAAAAGGCCTAGATTCTATTTTAAAGGAAATCATCAAAGAGAACTGCCCAGAGGTAACAAAACCAGAAGGGAAAGTAGGCATTGAAAGAATTCATCAAACGCCTTCTGAAAAAGACCCTAAACAAAACACTCCATGGAATATTGTGGCCAAACTTCAGAACTATCAGACTAAGGAAAAATCTTGTGAGCAGCCAGGAAAAAGCAATTCAAATATCAATGTGCCACAGTAAGGGTCACTCAAGATCTGGCTGCCTCCACATTAAAGTATCGAAGGCCCTGGAATCTGTTATTCTGAAAAACAAAAGAACTTGGAATGCAGCCAAGAATAAACTACCCAGCTAACCTGAGCATTTTCTTCCATGGAAGGAGATGGACATTTAATGAAACAGATGAATTCCATTTGTTTCTAAAGAAAAAAACCAGATGTAACAAAAAAATTTGATCTCCAACCACAGGACTCAAGAGAAGCAGAAAAGGGTAAAAGGAACTCTTGAGAACTGTATCTCTGTTGTGGATATACAGAAAGTCCACATGTATAATTTGATTTTACTGATATAACATAAAAAAGGGGAAGTAGAAATGGAAAGGGGATGGTGTCAGAAAACAGGAAAACTGGAGATTAAAAAAGGGAAATTACATCCTATGAAGAGGCGAAAACCTCTCATATCTGAGGGAAGTTAGAGACAGGGAGGAACATTGTGTCAATCATACTCTCATCAGAATTGGTTCAAAGAGAAAATAATTGACATATTTGTTTTGCAGAGAATTCTCTTTCACCTCATTAATAGGGGGAGAGGAAAAGGGAAAAGGAAAAGTAATAAGGGAAGGGTACAAGAAATGGGAAGGGATTTAAAAGGAGTGGGGAGGGATACTAAAAAGGGAGGGCTGCATGACACAAGTGGAGCCCATAAGTTTAATACTGGGGAAGGGATTCAGGGGGGGCAAGGGGAAAAAGCATAATCTAGGGATAATATGATGCTAGGAAATGCAGAATTAGTTCATTTTAACTGTAAACGTGAATGGGATGAACTCTCCCATTAAACAGAGAGGTATAGCAGACTGGCTCAAAAGTCAGAACCCTACAATATGTTGTTTACAGGAAACACATTTAAAGCAGGGAGATACATACAGAGTAAAGGTAAAAGGCTGGAGCAGAATCTATTATGCTTCAAGTGAAGTCACAAAAGCAAGGGTAGCCATCCTGATCTCAGATCAAGCAAAAGCAAAAATTGATCTAATTAAAAGAGATAAGGAAGGAAACCATATCTTGCTAAAGTGTAGCACAGACAATGAAGCCATATCAATACTAAACATATGTGCACCAAGTAGTATAGCATCTAACTTCCTAAAGGAGAAGTTAAGAGAGTTGCAAGAAGAAATAGACAGTAAAACTATACTAGTGACAGATCTCAAACTGTACTCTCAGAATTAGATAAATCAAACCACAAAACAAATAAGAAAGAAATTAAAGAGGTAAATAGAATAATAGAAAAATTAGGTATGATAGATCTTTGGAGTAAACTGAATGGTGATAGAAAGGAAAATACTTTCTTCTTAGCAGTCCATGGAACTTATACAAAAATTGACCTATATTAGGATATAAAGATCTCAAAATTAAATGCAGGAAGCCAGAAATAATAAATGCTTTCTTCTCAGATCACAATGCAATAAAAGCTACATTCATCAAGAAGTTAGGGGTAAACAGACCAAAAAGTAATTGGAAACTAAATAATCTCATCTTAAAGAATGATTGGGTGAAACAGAAAATTATAGAAACAATAATTTCACTCAAGATAATGACAACGATGAGACATCATACCAAAATTTGTGAGATGCAGGTAAAATGGTAATAAGGAAAAATGTTATATCTTTAGAGGCTTACTTGAATAAAATAGAGAAAGAGAAGATCAATGAATTGGGCCTACAACTTAAAAACCTAGAAAAAGACCAAATTTAAAACCCCCAACCAAATACTAAACTTGAAATTCTAAAATAAAAGGAGAAATCAACAATATTGAAAGTAAAAAAAAAAAAACTATTGAATTAATAAAGAAAACTAAGAATTGGTTTTATGAAAAATCCAATAAAATATATAAACCTTTGGTAAATCTGATAAGAAAAAAGGAAAGAGGAAAATCAAATTGTTAGTCTTAAAAATGAAAAGGTGGATCTTTCCACCAATGAAGAGGAAATTAGAGAAATAATGACTTACTTTGCCCAACTTTATGCCAATAAATTTGATAACTTAAGTGAAATGGATGACTACCTCCAAAAATATAGGCTTCCTAGATTAACAGAGGAGGATGTAAACTGCTTAAATAGTTCCATTTCAGAAAAAGAAATATAACAAGCTATTAATCAACTCCCCAGGAAAAAATCCCCAGGACCAGATGGATTTACATGTGAATTCTACCAAACATTTAAAGAACAACTAGCCCCAATGTTATATAAACTATTTGAAAAAATAGGGAATGAAGGAGTCCTACCAAACTCCTTTTATGACACAGACATGGTATTGATACCCAAACCAGGTAGGTTGAAAACTGAGAAAGAAAACTATAGACCAATCTCCTTAATGAATATTGATGCTAAAATCTTAAATAAGATATTATCAAAAAGACTTCAGAAAATCATCCCCAGGATAATACACTATGATCAAGTATGATTTGTACCAGGAATGCAGGGCTGGTTTAATATTAGGAAAACTATTAGTATAATTGACCATATTAATAATCAAATTAACAAAAACCATATGATCATCTCAATAGATGCAGAAAAAGCATCCATTCCTACTAAAAACACTTGAGAGTTTAGGAATAAATGGACTATTCCTTAAAATAAGGAGCATATAGTTAAAACCGTCAGTAAGTATTATATGTAATGGAGATAAACTGGAACCTTTCCCAGTAAGATCAGGAGTGAAACAAGTTTGCCCACTATCACCATTACCATTCAATATTGTATTAGAAATGCTAGTCTCGGCAATAAGAGTCGAGAAAGAGAAACAAGTGTAGGAAATGAGGAAATCAAACTATCACTCTTTGCAGATGATATGATGGTATACTTAGAGAACCCCAAAGATTCTAATAAAATGTCATTAGAAATAATTTCCAACTTTAGCAAAGTTGCTGGATACAAAATAATTCCACATAAATCCTCAGCATTTTTATACATCACCCACAAAATCCAACAGCATGAGATACAAAGAGAAATTCCATTCAAAACAACTGTCGAGAGTATAAAATATTTGGGAATCCATCTATCAAAGTAAAGTCAGGAATTATATGAGCAAAATTACAAAACACTTGTCACAAAAATAAAGTCAGATTTAAATAATTGGAAAGACATTAAGTGCTCTTGGATAGGCCAAGCGAATATAAAGAAGATGACAATACTTCCTAAACTAATCTATTTATATAATGCTATACCAGTCAGACTCCCAAGAAACTATTATAATGACCTAGAAAAAATAACAACAAAATTCATATGGAAGAACAAAAGGTCTAGAATTTCAAGGGAATTAATGAAAAAAAAAAAATAGTCAGATGAAGATGGCCTAGCTGTAACCTGATCTAAAACTATATTATAAAGCAGCAGTCACCAAAACCATTTGGTGTTGGCTAAGAAATAGACTAGTTGATCAGTGGAACAGATTAGGTACACAGGATAAAATAGTGAATAATTATAGCAATCTAGTGTTTGACAAACCCAAAGATCCCAACTTTTGGGATAAGAATTCATTGTTTGACAAAAACTGTTGGGAAAACTGGAAATTAGTATGGCAGAAATTAGATATGGACTGACACTTAACACCATATACCAAGATAAAATCAAGATGGGTCCATGATTTAGGCATAAAGAATGAGATCATAAATAGATTAGAGGAACAGAGAATAGTCTACCTCTCAGACCTGTGGAGGAGGAAGGAATTTATGACTAGAGGAGAACTAGAGATCATTATTGATCACAAAATAGAAGATTTTGATTACATCAAACTAAAAAGTTTCTGTACAAACAATACTAATGCAAACAAGATTGGAAGGGAAGTAACAAATTGTGAAAATATTTTTACAGTTAAAGGTTCTGACAAAGGTCTCATTTCCAAAATATATAGAGAACTGACTCTAATTTATAAGAAATCAAACCATTCTCTAATTGATAAATGGTCAATGGATATGAACAGACAATTTTCAGATGATGAAATTGAAACTATTTCCACTCATATGAAATAGTGTTCCAAATCACTACTGATCAGAGAAATGCAAATGAAGACAACTCTGAGATACCACTACACACCTGTCAGATTGGCTAAGATGACAGGAACAAATAATGATGAATGTTGGAGAGGATGTGGGATAACTAGGACACTGATGCATTGTTGGTGGAGTTGTGAAAGAATCCAACCATTCTGGAGAACAATCTGGAATTATGCCCCCAAAGTTATCAAACTGTGCATACCCTTTGATCCAGCTGTGCTACTACTGGGCTTATATCCCAAGGAAATACTAAAGAAGGGAAAGGGACCTGTATGTACCAAAATGTTTGTGGCAGCCCTTTTTGTAGTGGCTAGAAAACTGTAAGATGAATGGATGTCCATCCACTGGAGAATGGTTGGGTAAATTGTGGTATATGAATGTTATGGAATATTATTGTTCTTTAAGAAATGACCAGCAGGATGTATACAGAGAGGCTTTGAGAGACTTACATGAACTGATGCTGAGTGAAATGAGGAGAACCAGAAGATCATCATACACTTCAACAACAATCCTATATGAGCATGTATTCTGATGGAAGTGGATATCTTCAACATAAAGAACATTCAATTCCGTTCCAGTTATCAATGACGGACAGAAACAGATACACCCAGAGAAGGAACACTGGGAAATAAGTGTAAAATGTTTGCACTATTGTCTTTCTACCCAGGTTACTTATACCTTCGGAATCCAATTCTTACCGTGTAACATAAAATTTGGTTTTTCACACATATATTGTATCTAGGATACAAACTTAGTATGTATGGGATTGCTTGTCATCTAGGGGAGGGAGGGGAAAATTTGGAAAAGAAGTGAATACAAGGGATAATGTTGTAAAAAAAAATTACCCATGCATATGTACTGTCAAAAAAAATTATAATCATTAAATTAATTTTAAAAATGAAAGGAGTATACTTTCTTCTCAGCAGTTCATAGAACCTGTCGAAAAATTGACCATATATTAGGACATAGAGATCTCAAAATTAAATGCAAGAAGGCAGAAATAGTAAATGCTTTCTTTTCAGATCACAATGCAATAAAAATTACATTCAACAAAAAGTTAGGGGTAAATAGACCAAAAAGTAATTGGAAACTAAATAATCTCATCCTAAAGAAATAGCAAATTATAGAAACACTTAATAATTTCACTCAAGGTAATGACAACGATGAGACATAATACCAAAATTTATGGGATGCAGGTAAAACGGCAATAAGGGGAAATTTTATATCTTTAGAGGCTTACTTGAATAAAATAGAGAAAGAGAAGATCTATGAATTGGGCCTGCAACTTAAAAAGCTAGAAAAAGACCACATTTAAAACCCCCAATCAAATACTAAACTTGAAATTCTAAAATTAAAAGGACAAATTAATAATATTGAAAGTAAAAAAACTATTGAATTAATAAATAAAACTAAGAGTTGATTTTATGAAAAAATCAAAATAGATAAACCTTTGGTAAATCTGATCAGAAAAAGGAAAGAGGAAAATCAAATTGTTATTCTTAAAAATGAAAAGCGGGAACTTTCCACCAATGAAGAGGAAAATAGAGCAATAATAAGGAGGTACTTTGCCCAACTTTATGCCAATAAATTTGATAACCTAACTGAAATGGATGACTACCTCCAAAAATATAGGCTTCCCAGATTAACAGAGGAGGAAGTAAATTGCTTAAATAGTCCCATTTCAGAAAAAGAAATAGAACAAGCTATTAATCAACTCTTAAGAAAAAATCTCCAGGACCAGATGGATTTACATGTGAATTCTATCAAACATTTAAAGAACAATTACCCCAATGTTGTATAAACTATTTAATAAAATAGGGTAATTTGGGGGGCAGAATTACAGTGTTTAAAGTTATGATTTATTTAAAATAAAATGAATTTATATAACTCCTGATTTATTTGTACCATCATGCATCTTTGTTACATGAAAAATTCTTGATCTTTTTTTAGTCTTTAAATTTTCAAAAATGAGATTGATACAAATAAACTCACTAAATAATGGAAAGTTAATGACATTTTTATTTTCTTTCACTGATGAGGGTAGGTAGCTCTTGAGCATATTTTATTGATTAAGTAACCTTAATGAAGATTTACAATGAGATTTTGAAGTTATTAACTCTGAATTTTATATCACTCTAAGTACTTTCTAACAATTAATTGATTAATCAAAGTAATAAATTCATTTCTGCTGGGTATAACTGAAGTTGAACTTTACTGGTAGAAAAATGAAAAGTTACTGAGGTGTCAGAGTGGTTGGAATTATTTGAACAACATAAGTTATGTAAAATAAAAATCTCTGTCTCTCCATACATACATACATATAAATATATAGATACATACATGTGTATCTATGCATCTATTTTGTGAATATATATACATATATACACAAGCTTATATATGTGTACACACACATGCACACACACACACACACACACACACACACACACACACACAAAATACACATACTGATTTGATTCCTCCTAAAACCCAACAAGCCTGTTGGTACATGCACTGCTCTAGAACTAAAAGTCCTGACTTTTAGTACTGAATCTCATATTCATTACTTCTACAAAGCATGTCTTTTCAGTACTTTGGTGTAGACTTATTTAGTTGGTTTTCATCAGTGTGAGGAAGTCTCAGGGTAAAAATACCTTTTATCAATTATTTTGAAAATTCATTCCTAAATTAAAAGTTTTAAAAAGTTTCCTGTAATGCTAAAAAATACCATGAACATTAACTTCAGATTTTGCTCTATATCCAGTATGCTAATCTTCCTGTATAACAGTATTGGAATCATTAAATATGGCTGAATTTCATGATTCTCACATCTAAGGTTGGGGTTGTAATAATTGTTAATTTCTTCAAGACCCTGTATTGGGAAAATACTCCATGAAATACAATCATATCCAAGCATTTGTTGCTTTATTGTTGTTTGTCCTTTGTTCTCAAAGAAAACCATGACATCAGGAAGGTGATGCCATGACATGAAAATAAATTGGATTTAAATGCGGGAGGGAGGTGCAATGTTATCTACCTCATTTTCCCCTCTAGAGCAGTCTGGGTCCAGTGGCAAGATACTTTCATGTCATGGTGTCACCTCCCTGATGTCATGGCCCTTATTGAGAATAAATGAGCAAAACTGTGTGAGTAAAACTATGGGTAAAACTGGCTCACAAACTGTAATTGGTCCCAATGTGGGAGCAGAGCCAAGCTAGTAGAGAGGACACACATGCCTTTATGATCTTCTCCTACTATTCTCACACTGATTATGAAATCCAGCCTCTGAATTAGCTCTGGACTGGCAGAAATCAGGAATATTTGGAATGCAACAAATTACCAGCAGAAGATAATTTCGAAAATTGCCATAAAAGGTCTGTTCCAATTTGGCTTGGAGGGAGTTGGGCCACACACAAATAGGCCAAGTACAGAGGTTGAGAGCAGGCAACATAGAGTACTGGGGCAGTGCAATCTCCACTTCATGGAGACCTATGGGGAGTAATCTACAGTAATGTTGTCTACTATGCTGTGGTGGCTGCAAACTAGTAGATCAGCAGGGAAGTTATAAAACATCCAACACAAACACAAAAGGTAAATAGTGGACTCAAAATGCCAGAATTGCACAAGACCTTGCCACACTCAGCCCACGAGAGAAATGGATCACCAAAGACTGTAGAGGAAGTTTGGACACCCTCCCTTGCCCTAAAAACATATCTCAACTTTTAAAAAAAATGAATAAAAAAGCAAAAAGAAGTCTGACCATAGATAGTTTTTATGGTGAAAGAGAAGAACAAATTTAAAACCCTGAGAAGACTAAAAGCAGTTTCTCTCCAGATGAAGCCCAAAAGGATGATATAAATTTGTCCCCATCATGAAAGCTCCCTTATGGAAAAAAAAAACTATAAAAGATCTTAAAAGAGAGCTGAAAGAAAAATGGGGAAAGGAAATGATAACTTTACAAGACAGTTTGGAAAAGACAACACAGAAATTATTTTTAAAATTCACTACAAAATAGACTTAGTGAAATGGAAAAAGCATATAACTCATTAAAAGTTGACAAAAAGGAAAAAGAAAACAAAAACTACCTGAAAAACAGAATTTGTGAAAAGTAAAAAGAAAATAACTTCTTAAAGAACAAAATTTGTGAAGTAGAAAAAAAAATCCATAGAACAAAACAACTCAACTAAAAATTCAATTGGACACATACAAAAAATAAAACATTGAAAAAGTAAATGAAGAAAACAATTCAATAAAAATCAGAAATGAACAAACAGAAATGAGATGTGAAAAATCATTCAAGCAAAACCAAAAAAAAAAAAAAAAAGGAAAAAAAATGTAAAATACCTACTTGGGAAAATAACTGACCTGGAAAATAGATCTAGGAGAGACAATCTAATGATTCAATTGAACTTCCAGAAAATCATGATGAAAAAGAAAATGTGCTAGACACTGTTTTTCAGAAAATTATCAAAGAGAACTGCCCAGATGTCAGAAAATCAGAAGGTAAAATAGCCATTGAAAGAATTCATCAAACACCTAGTAAAAGTGACCCCAAAATTAAACTCCAAGGAATATCGTGGCTAAATTTCAGAATTATAAGACCAAGGAAAAAATATTACAAGTAGCCAAAAAAAAAAAAAAAGCCCAAACCAAATACTGAGGAGCCACAATGCAGAATACCCAGGACCTAACAATGTCCAACTTAAAGGATCAAATGACTGGAAACTGATATTCCAAAAGGTAAAAGAAATAGAAATGCAGCCAAGAATAAGCTGCAGTCACTAAACTGAACATTTTCTTTCAGGGAAGAAAATTGATATTGAATGAAACAGATGAATTCCATTCATTTCTGATGAAAAGACCAGAGTGAAACAAATAATTTGACCTCAAAATATGGAATTTAAGAGAAGCATAAAAAGGCAAAAAGAAAAGAACTCTTAAGAACTGTATTTCTATTATGGGTATACATAGAGAGTGCATGTAAAATTGGACTTTAATGTTATAATAAAGAAACAAGAAGTAGAAAGAGGATTGTACTGGAAAAAGAGAAAAGTGTAGGTAAAATGATGGAAATTACATCTCAGGAAGAGGCAAAGAAAATGTATTATAATTGAGAGAAGGAAGGGTGGGGAATGAACATTCTATGAATCTTATTCTCATCAGATTTTACTCAAAGAGAAAATAGTAAAAACATTTTGCTTCACTCTGACCTTATAGAAAAGTGAAAGGGGAAAGGAAAAAAAGGGAAAGGGTAGTCTAAATAGAAAGGAAAATATAAATAGTAGGGAAAAGGTTAAGAAAGGGGAAGGTAGCATAAAGGAGAGCACTGCTTGATGCAATTGGTGTTCATAAGTAAAATATTGGGGAGGAGGAAAAGGGAGGGAAAAGAGAAAAATATAATTTGGTTTTAATAAGATGGTAGGAAATACAGAACTAGCAGTTTTAACCATAAATGTGAATGTACTAAATTCTCATATAAAGTGGAAGCTAATAGCAGACTGGATTAAAAGCCAGAATCCTACAACATATTGTTTACAAGAAACAAATTTAAAGTAGAGTGATATATACAGAGTAAAGGTAAAAGGCTGGAGCAGATTCTATTATGCTTCAAGTGAAGTAAAAAAGCAGCAGTAGCCATCCTGATTTCAGATACTGATACCTAAACTAGGTAGGATAAAAACTGAGAAAGAAAACTATAGAGCAATCTCCCTAATGAATATTGATGCAAAAATCTTAAATAAAATATTATCAAAGAGATTACAAAAATCATCCCTTGAAAATACACCATGCCCAAAGTAGGGTTTATATCAGGAAAGCAGGGCTGGTTCTATATTAAGACAATTATTAGCATAATTGACTATAATCAATTATTACCAAATTAGCAAAACCATATGATTATCTCAATAGATATAGAAAAAGCATTTGATAAAATCCAACGCCTATTCCTATTAAAAACATTATAGAGTACAGGAATAAATGGACTTTTTAAAAAAATAGTCAGTAGCATCTATTTAAAATAGCAGCAAGCATCATATGTAATGCAGATATACTGAAACCATTACCAATAAGATCAGGGGCGAAACAAGGTTGCCCACTATTACCATTAATATTCAATATTCTATATTGCATTAGAAATACTAGTTTTGGCAATAAGAAAAGGAGATTAAAGGAATTAGAGTAGGTAATGAGGAAACAAAATCATCACTCTTTGCAGATGACATGATGGTATTCTTAGAGATCCCTAGAGAAGCAACCAAAAAACTATTAGAAATAATCCACAACTTTAGAAAAGCTGCAGGATACAAAATACATCCACATAAATCAGCAGCATTTTTATACATCACTAATAAAATCCAATAGCAAGAGATACAAAGAGAAATTCCATTCAAAATATTTTCTTGTGGATAGTACAAAATATTTGTTAATCGATCTTCCAAGGGAAAGTCAGGAACTATATGAGCAAAACTGCAAAACACATTCCACACTAATAAAGTCAGACCAAATCAATTGGAAAAGCATCATGTGCTGATGGGTAGGCCGATCAAATCTAATAAAAATGAAAATACTACCTAAATTAATCTACTTACTTAGTGCCATACCAATCAAACTCCCAAGAAATTATTTTACACATTTAGAAAAATTAGGAACAAACTTTATCTAAAGAACAAAAGGTCAAGAATTTCAAGGAAATTAATGAAAAAATGCTAATGAAGGTGGCCTTGCTGTACCTGATCTAAAACTATATTATTAAGCAGCAGTCACCAAAAACATTTATTATTGGCTAAGAAGTAGAGTAGTCGATCAGTGGAATAGGTTAGGATTACAGGACAAAATAATCAATAACTATAGCAATCTGGTGTTTGACAAACCGAAAGAATCCAGTTTTTGGAACAATAACTCACTATTTAACAAAAACTCCTGGGAAAATTGGAAACGAGTATGGATAAAATCAGGGCTCGACCCACATCTAAGACGACATACTCAATTCTACTCAAATTTATAAGAATAAAAGCCATTCTACAACTGATAAATGGTCAAAGGACATGAACAGACAATTTTCAGATGATGAAATTAAAACTATTTCTATTCATATGAGGTGCTGTAAATCACTATTGATCAGAGAAATTTAAAGTAAGACAACTCTGAAATACTGCTGCACACCTCTTTGATTGGCTAAGGTGACAGAAAAAGACATGGACGAGTGTTGGAGGGTATGTGGGAAAATTGGGGCACTAATACATGGTTGGTAGAGTTGTGAACAGATCCAGCCATTCTGGAGATCAATTTGGAAGTATATTCAAAAAGTTATGAAACTATGCATACTGTTTGACCCAGCAGTGTTTCTATTGGGCCTATATCCCAAAGAAATCTCAAAGAAAGGAAAGGGACCCATATGTGTAAAACTGTGGTAGCCTATAAAGAGCTGAAACTCTTAAAAGGTGTGCTTGAATTAGACAAAAGACCTATTGGACAATAACTCTATTAGCATATTTATCTTCTCTCAGTTGATACTAGCTCAATGTTTGTGGTTAAGAGAATTGGAGTTAAGAATTAGGGGGTGGGGACAGCTAGGTGGCACAGTGGATAGAGCACCAGCCCTGAATTCAAGAGGACCTGAGTTCAAATCTGGTCTCAGACACTTTACACTTCCTAGCTGTGTGACCCTGGTCAAGTCACTTAACCCCAGCCTCGGGAGGGTGAAGAATTAGGGGGTGGTGTAAGAGAGGTGAGAGAACTTCACTTATCTGCAGGATGGGAAGGAAAAAAGTGTGGAGATTCTGGATGCTAAAATCAAGGAGGGATCCTTGACAAAACTCCTTCCCCTTCAAAACTCTCCATCCCCTTCACTTCTCCCCCTAAAGACCAAGGAATTTTGCTCATCCTGACTCTGACTGATCCTGAGGCTTCCAGGGAGCTAGTCCAAACTTTACAGTAGCCCTTTTTGTGGTGGCAAGAAATTGGAAACTAAGTGGATGCTCATCAGTTGGAGAATGGCTGAATAAATTATGATATTTGAATGTTATGGAATATTATTGTTCTATAAGAAATATTCACGAGCATGATTTTAGAAAGGACTGGAGAGACTTACATGAACTGATAATAAGTGAAATGAGCAGAACCAGGAGATCACTGTACACAACAGCATCAATATTATACGATGATTAATTCTGTTGAATGTGACTCTTTCCAAAAATGAGATGATTGATGTCAATTCCAATGATCTTGTGATGCAAAAAGCCATCTACACCCAGAGAGAACTGTGGGAACCGAGTATAGATCACAATGATGGGGGCTGAGGTCCCTTTAAGGAACACCCCCCATTGGATGATCTTTGATTTACAAATCCTGGTCACAAGGCTGTCCCAGCCCCCACTGGATCTGAACCAACTTGGAACATCACCAACAAGCCCCTTTAGGTATAAAAGAGCCAAACTGGAGCTCTCTCTTTGCAGGAGCCCTCTCCCCCAAACATGGTATCCTTCCAGCCATGTAAGGGTTCCTGGCCGCCCAGCGACCACCTGTGGCCCTGGCGTCCTTCTACCTTTAACTTTACTTCCAAATCCCTACAATAAACCTTTTTATCAATTTAAGTTTTTGGGCCTGTAAATTCCTTTTACAGGAGACTCTGCGTCATCACAAGACTATCTTTGTGCCGACCCAAAAGGGGTTCCCCCTTCCCTAACTCTCATCATTTTGTGGTCCTGTGCAGAGACCCTGAAAATTGGTACCCCAAAAACCAATCTTAACCTTTTGAGGTCTCTCAGAACCAATCTGGGTTCTTAGCAGTTCACGCAGCTTCCAGGAAGAATATCTGTGTTCCTACCCGCATCTCACTAAATCTCTAAAACATAGTAGGCACCCAGACCAGGTCTGGACTGAGAGGAAAATTCTCCCGTGGAGACTACTTGTATTTTTTTTTTAAAAAAAGTCCTCTTTTTGTCACACTCTAGTTTTAGGGATAGTGTAAGGGTTAAAAAGCCTCTAGAAGCAAAGAATGCAGTTCAAGGCTTGTGGGAGGACCTGAGGGATGAGAGGTTCTGAGTTGCAGGCAAGTCCTACATGGAGGTGGGGCATAGCCCCAAGAGGCAGTGTCTGACTCCAGGTACCACACCTCCCTCCTTAGTGCTCTCAAAGCCTAGCATGTCTCCCTCCTTCTTCTTGGGCCAATGCCATTATGCCAGGTTCCTAAATGACTTCCCCCTTACCCCAGATCCTCAAGGGGCTATAAATATGTGCTATCTAAGAATAAAGTTCCCTTTTGCTTCACCCCTACCTCCTGGAGGTCTGTCTCTATGGGATCCAGGTTGGGGCCCGAAGACGGGTAAGTGTGGCCTAGCTGTGCTGTCAACGGGACGGGCATTAAGAGTAGCTCTAAGGGGAGCTACCAGGTTAGAGTAGTCCATAGGGGTGTAAGAGATAGCAGAACCAAGGAACCCAGAACTCTGGGCAAAAAAATGCTTCCAGAGACAAAAGATCTTCTTTTGCATCTCAAGGCATTTCTAATCCCTTTTCTTTTACCAGAAAGCCAGTCCTCATGGAACTTGGAGACACACAAGAGAAAGTGTCTCTTCTTCACCCCTTCCCCCCCAACCATGTGGCCATTCTGAGGACCCCATCCCTCTCGAGGGCCCCAGACCAGCAGTCTCCTTGATCTGTTCTGGGGGAGAAATCTGTGTTTGAGCCCCTCTTGCACTCCACTGTAGTGGTCAGGCTATAGCCACGAGGAGGAAGGTCTCTGGATCAGGATGAACTTGGAGATGTGTCTCTGCCCTACTGTGTGAGCCCTTGTCATTGCCCCTGGAGAAGCACTGGGTAAGATAACATCTCTCCCTTCCCCCATCCTCTCTTTTCAAACCTCTCTCATGTGGCTTGGCAACCTGCCATTTAAATGCTCCCATTCTGTCTTCTTGGAGTACAGTGGGGAGATTGGGGACTCAATCTTTTCAAGATTTCTAGAAAAGTTTCCTATTAACTTTTAAAAAGGTACTTTGCCGCAACTCTGTATGCCCCTCCCATAGCTTTTACCTGGCTCCTAAAGGAGCCGAGCTTCTAGCCCTCTTGAAGCATGCTTGCTCCACACAGCTTTTCACTGTAGCAGCCTTAAAAAAATTACGCCTTTCCATGGTAAGGAGACTGTCTACAAAGACAGAGAATTTAAACTGCTCACTTTTTTCCTTTAAGCCTTAGGGCACACTTACCTGCTCTTGGACACATAAAGCCTAGACATCTGCTCTGCCTTTCTCTGTCTCAGTAACGTTGCAGGTGGGAAGCTCCTGACTTTTCTCTCCGTCCAGTACTTTTAGCTCCTAGCGCACTCTCCTATTTTTCTCAATTGGCATTCTATTCCCCCTGCCAACAATTAGGTTCCAATTCTAGTTTTAGTCCTGGCCAGACTAGAGCTTCAGAAATGAGAGCTTTGTAATGTTGGCTGGGGAATAAAATTCCAAATCAAGGCAAATTAAAATTAATTGTTAAGAGAGTGAGGATAGTTTCTTTTGTCTTTTTTTCTCTTTTTTTCTCATTCCCTGACTGCAGGTGGGAGGTGAGTTAAAAGAGAGATTGAAACTATTTAAAAAACAAAAACAAAAACAAAACTCCTTAACTACTTTTAATTTGGCGCCTCTCTAGAATCTTTCTCTGTTCTGATGTGCTATACTTCTCTTTTTACTGCCTCAGCTTCCTTAAACTGATCTCTTTCTTGCCTCAACTTCTCTGGCATTTCAGTCCATGAAGCCCAGGGACTATAGAATATGAATAGAGCTTCAAGCTGCCTTTTAGAGAATGGCTTGATTAACACCTGAATTCTATGCAGAATTCCAATCTCTCTCTACTCGCCCAACCCCCACTTTCTTTTCAGGAGTCTTGTATCTCCAATTAGAGTAAATGCTCCAATGCCCCACACCCAACCCACTAAAGGATGGGTAGGATAGGAATGTTCTGAGGTAGACCCACCTTTAAATTAATTGATCTCTTTTTAAGACTTGTTAAAACTGGGGGATTTGCTAAAACTGTTTAACTATTGCTGTTTCAGGAAATTTACTAGTCTGTTATGTATGATCTGATAATTTTTGTAAACAGGGAAGGAAGGAAACTGATTGTAGCTGTTCAGGAAATTGGGAAAAACTATTGTATTGTTTCATTAAGTTCAGGCTGAATTGGAAACTATTTAACTCCTTGCTTAAAATTTACTAGACTATGATTTGCTGGGTTATGTTTTAACTTTGAAATCCCTTATTCAGTCTTTGAGATTATTCTTTAGAAACAGCCAAAAATCAGACACCTGTCCAAGGACTGGCAGCCTCCCTGATCTGTTTCTCCACCCCTGTTACCCCCGTTCCTTAATTACTATTTCAGCATTTCCATATTAGGACTCTAATGGTTTGGGATGGCCTGTCTTGGTCTAACTGCATAATTTACTCAGAAATCTGTCTCTTGCTACCAGCTCCTGTTCCAGAGAGAAAGAGAGAATGGAGTCCTCAACCCCATTTTTCCCTCTCTTTGGGATGCCCCTCTTGGGGCAGCAGGACTGCCTTGAGCACTGCTACTCAACAGAGGCTGAGTTAAATGCATAAATGACCACAGACCTAAAGACTGTCCATCTCTGGATGAGATGCCCCCCAACTGCAGAGATTCAAACAGGGAGGCTTGTGTGTCTCCCTGAATGAGGAGTGCTGTTTGATGCTAATAACTGTGGAGTTATTGGGGAGAAACTGGTTCCTGCCATAAATCCTTGTATTTTTATAGTTTTAGTCTGGTTTATTTACTTTTGTCCTAACTCAATTTCCCTAATTACCCTAACTCAGCCACGCCTCAGTTCTCCTGCTTCTCTGTTCTAAAAAACCTTCCTTATCATTAGGATCTTATCATTATCTTATCATTAGACCTGATAAGAACTTAGGCTTAGAATAGCAGAATGTCTCTCCTATCCCAAGCTACTGGAATATCTTATCAAGATGCTGTCTCCACTAATTATTTCATCTCTCTAGAGACCTACTCCAATAGTTTGATTGCTCTTGCCTCTATTTCAGTCTTCCTGATTTACTGTTCATGAGATAACTTAAATCCCCCACCCTCTATCAGCTAGGTGGACAGCTCAATTTCCCGGGACTTGATTGATGCTGTCTGGAGCTTAAAATGCTCAGCTGTATATATTTACAATATCTCTGGGAAATAGAGACAAAAATTAAAAGTTTTTGTTGTATCTCTCTCTCTTAGGGACGCCTAAAGAGAATGAAAGCTATAGAGTTGAGGTGCAGTTACCGCCTCTCAATAAACTCCACTGAACTAATCTATCTCCACCCACCTTGAAAAGGCTTCCTTTGTTGCTAGGAAAAAAAGGAAAGAGAAAAAGCAAATTGTTAGTCTTGAAAATGAAAAGGGAGAACTCACAACTAATGAAGAGGAAATTAGAACAATAGGAGCTACCTCTTTGACTTCTTTCTTATTTATTTTGTGGTTTGATTTATCTAATTCTGAGAGTGCAAGGTTGAGATCTCCCACTATTATAATTTTGCTGTCTATTTTTCTTGCAGCTCTCTTAATTTCTCTTTTAAGAATTTAGATGCTGCACCACTTGGTGCATATATGTTTAATATTGATACTGCTTCATTATTAATGCTACCCTTTAGCATGATATAATGCCCTTCCTTATCTCTTTTAATTAGATCAATTTTTGGTTTTGCTTGATCTGAGATGAGGATGGCTACCCCTGCTTTTTTGGCTTTGCCTGAAGCATAGTAGATTCTGCTCCACCCTTTTACTTTTAGTTTGAATGTATCACCCTGTTTCAGGTGTGTTTCCTGTAAACAACATATAGTAGGATTCTGACTTTTAATCCAGTCTGCTAACTGCTTCCTCTTTATAAGGCAGTTTGCCCTATTCACATTTATGGTTAGAATGACTAATTCTATATTGCTTGCTATCCTATTAACCCCTGCTTATGCTTTTCCCCTTTCCTTCCCTCCTACCCTCCTACCCAGTATTAAACTTGTGAACACCACTTGCTTTTCACAGCCCTCCCTTTTTAGTATCCCTCCCCCACCTTAAAGTTCCTCCCCTTATTTTACCCCTTTTCCTCGAAATTTCTGTATTCCCTTCCCCTTAGCTTACTCCTTCCCTCTCACTTTTCAATGAAGTGGAAGAAGTTTCACCATAAATCAAATATGTCTATTGATACACACTATGTTCATCTCCCTCCTTTCTTTCTCTCAGATATAATAGGTTACCTTTGCCTCTTCATGAGATGTAGTACCACAACTTTACACTTTTTTATGATATAATTTCCTTTCCACCTCTAGTTTCTAGGACAAATTATACATATGTTCTTTACATATTTTTATGGCAGAAGCATAGTTCTCAAGATTTCTTTTACCTTTTTAAAAATCTCTTGAGTTCTGTATTTGAAGATCAAACATTTTATGTAGATCTGGTTTTTTCATCAAGAATAGATGGAATTCATTTATTTTGTTAAATGTTCATCTTCTTCCCTGGAAAACGATGCTCATTCTTGCTGGGTAAATTATTCTTGGCTGGATACCAAGTTCCTTAGCCTTTCAGAATATCATGTTCCAGGCCCTTCGTTCTTTTAATGTGGACGCTGCTAGATCCTGGGTTATCCTTATTGTGGCTCCTCCATATCTGAATTGCTTTTTTCTAACAGCTTCCAATATTTTTTCCTTTGTCTGATGGTTCTTGAACTTGGCCACTATATTTCTTGGCATTTTGATTTTAGGATCCCTTTCAGTAGGTGATGGATGAATTTTTTCAATGTCTATTTTACCCTCTGTTTCCAAAACGTCTGGGCAGTTCTCTTTGATAATTTCCTCGAAAATAGTGTCCAGGCTCTTTTTTTCCTCACATTTTTCAGGGAGTCCGATTATTCTCAAATTGTCTCTCCTGGATCTGTTTTCCAGGTCTGTTGTCTTTCTAATAAGGTACTTGACATTCTTTTCAATTATTTCATTTCTCTGGTTTTGCTTGACTACCTCTTGGTTACTCCTTGAGTTCATTTCTACTTGTTCGAGTCTAATTTTCAATGATGTATTTTCTTCACTCACTTTTTATATCTTTTTGTAATTGTCCAATTGTGTTTTTAAGTGAGTTTTTTTCTTCTATGCAATTTTTTTCCATTTTATCCATTTTATTTTTTAGAGAGCTGATTTCTTTATCCAGCTCACTATTCCTGTTTTCTTTGGAGTTGTTTACCTTTTCCAGCTCACTAATCTTGTTTTCCTTGGAGTTGTTTACCTTTTCCAGCTCACTAATCCTGTTTTCCTTGGAGTTGTTTACCTTTTCTAATTCACTAATTTTATTTCTCAATGATTTGATCTCTTTATCCACTCTGGATAAATTCTCCAGGCTCTCTTTCCAAGCTTCCCTTTCCTTTACCCATTTCTCTTCTAGCTCTCTTGTGAGAGCCATTTTGATTTCCTCTATGAGATTCTTTTGTATTGAGGAACAGCTCATATCACCCTTAGGGGATTCCTCTGGGGACAGTCTGTTTTTAGTCTCCTCAGTATTTGAAGTCTGCTCTCTCTCCATACAGAAGCTGTCTATGGTTAGAGCTCTTTTGAATTTTTTGTTCATTTTGTCAAGAGCGGAATCAAAGAAAACAAATTGACAAGAGAAACAATTGGTCTGTTTTGGGGGGATGGGGCTGGATGGTGTTAATGGGCTTCCTCTACAGACTTGGGGTAGGGCAGCAGAGAGACACTAACAGGACAGCGATAGCTGCACTGCGTCTGCGCTCTGAGGCTCTGAGAATGCGCTGAGTCACTCCAGGTGGGGGTTGGGGGTTCCCAGAGACGCTGGCTTTCTGGGGTTTTAATCTTCACCTCCGGTGTTTACACCCTCTCAGCTGCTCCTGGCTTGCTGCCAAGACGGAACATCCACACTGGGGTAAAAGTCTTTTTGCAGAAACAGCAGAGATCGTACCCCTCCCCACTCTGGTCTGAGCTGTGTGAGCTGTCTGTCTTGCTCTGGCTTGCCTGCCCTCAGTCTTCACCCAGTCTGTTTGACCCTCCCCTGAGCAAACACAGACCTTCTCTGGCGAATTTCAAGGATGTCGTCTCTTGGTGATTATTTGTAGGTTTCTTTTCTGGTCAAGCATTAACTCTGAGGCTTGTCATGAAGTAAGTCCTGAGAGAAAACACAGAGCTCAAGCAGCTGTCTACCTCCACACCACCATCTATGCCAATAAATTCAATAACTTAAATGAAATGGAAGAATACCTTCAAAAATATAGCTTGCCCAGATTAACAGAGGAAGAAGTAAGTAGTCTAAATAGTCCCATTTCAGAAAAAGAAATAGAACAAGCTATTAACCAACTCCCTAAGAAAAAATCCCCAGGACCAGATGGATTTACATGTGAATTCTACCAAACATTTAAAGAACAACTAACTCCAGTGCTATATAAACTATTTGAAAAAATAGGGATAGAAGGAGTCCTACCAAATTCCTTCTATGACACAGACATGGTACTGATACCTAAACCAGGTAGATTGAAAACTGAGAAAGAAAACTATAGACCAATCTCCTTAATGAATATTGATGCTAAAATCCTAAATAAGATATTAGCAAAAAGACTTCAGAAAATCATCCCCAGGATAATACACTATGATCAAGTAGGATTTATACCAGTAATGCAGGGCTGGTTTAATATTAGGAAAACTATTAGTATAACTGACCATATTAATAATCAAATTAATAAAAACCATATAATCATCTCAATAGATGCAGAAAAAGCATTTGATAAAATCCAACATCCATTCCTACTAAAAACACTTGAGAGTATAGGAATAAATGGACTATTCCTTAAAATAAGGAGCATATAGTTAAAACCGTCAGTAAGTATTATATGTAATGGAGATAAACTGGAACCTTTCCCTGTAAGATCAGGAGTGAAACAAGGTTGCCCACTATCACCATTACTATTCAACATTGTACTAGAAACGCTAGCCTTGGCAATAAGAGCCGAGAAAGAGATTCAAGGAATTAGAGTAGGTAATGAGGAAATCAAACTATCACTCTTTGCAGATGACATGATGGTATACTTAGAGAACCCCAAAGACTCTGCTAAAAAGCTATTAGAAATAATTCAGAACTTTAGCAAAAGTTGCAGGATACAAAATAAATCCACATAAATCCTCAACATTTTTATACATTACCAACAAAATGCAACAGCAAGAGATACAAAGAGAAATACTATTCAAAATAACTGTTGGTAGTATAAAATATTTGGGAATATATCTACTAAAGGAGAGTCAGGAATTATATGAGCAAAATTACAAAACACTTGCCACAAAAATAAAATCAGATTTAAATAATTGGAAAGACATTGAGTGCTCTTGGATAGGCCGAGCGAATATAATTAAGATGACAATACTCCCTAAACTAATCTATTTATTTAGTGCTATGCCAAGCAGACTCCCAAGAAACTATTTTAATGACCTAGAAAAAATAACAACAGAATTCATATGGAAGAATGAAAGGTAGAGAATTTCAAGGGAAGTAATGAAAAAAAAATTAAATGAAGGTGGTCTAGCTATACCTGATCTAGAACTATATTATAAAGCAATAGTCACCAAAACCATTTGGTATTGGCTAGGAAATAGACTAGTTGATCAGTGGCATAGGTTAGGTTCACAGGGCATGATAGTGAATAAAAATAGGAATCTAGTGTTTGACAAACCCAAAGATCCCAACTTTTGGGATAAGAATTCATTATTTGACAAAAACTGCTGTGAAAATTGGAAATTAGTATGGCAGAAACTAGGCATGGATCCACATTTAACACCACATGCTAAGATAAGATCAAAATGGGTCCAAGATTTAGGCATAAAGAATGAGATCATAAATAAATTAGAGGAACATAGGATAGTTTACCTCTCAGACTTGTGGAGGAGGAAGGGATTTGTGACCAAAGGAGAACTAGAGATCATTATTGATCACAAAATAGAAAATTTTGAATACATCAAATTAAAAAGTTTTTGCACAAACAAAACTAATGCAAACAAGATTAGAAGGGAAGTAACAAATTGGCAAAACATTTTTATAGTTAAAGGTTCTGATAAAGGCCTCATCTCCGAAATATACAGATAATTGACTCTAATTTATAAGAAATCAAGCCATTCTCCAATTGATAAATGGTCAAAGGATATGAACAGACAATTTTCAGATGATGAAATTAAAACTATTTTCACTCATATGAAAGTGTTCCAAATCACTACTGATCAGAGAAATGCAAATGAAGACAACTCTGAGGTATCATTACACACCTGTCAGATTGGCTAAGATGACAGTTAACAAATAATGATGAATGTTGGAGGGGCTGTGGGAAAACTGGGACACTGATGCATTGTTGGTGGAGTTGTGAAAGAATCCAACCATTCTGGAGAGCAATCTGGAATTATCCCCCCAAAATTATCAAACTTTGCATACCCTTTGATCCAGCAGTGCCATGACTGGGCTTATATCCCAAGGAAATACTAAAGAAGGGAAAGGGACCTGTATGTGCCAAAATGTTTGTGGCAGCCCTTTTTGTAGTGGCTAGAAACTGGAAAATGAATGGATGCCCATCCATTGGAGAATGGTTGGATAAATTGTAGTATATGAATGTTATGGAATATTATTGTTCTGTAAGAAATGACCAGCGGGAGGAATACAGAGAGGCTTCGAGAGACTTACATCAACTGATGCTGAGTGAAAGGAGCAGAACTAGGAGATCATTATATACTTCAACAATGATACTATATGAGGATGTATTCTGATGGAAGTGGATATCTTCAACATAGAGAAGAGCTAATCCAATTCCAATTGATCAATGATGGACAGAATCAGCTACACCTAGAAAAGGAACACTAGGAAATGAGTAAACTGTGAGCATTTGTTTTTTGTTTTTCATCCCAGATTATTTTTACCTTTCAAACACAATTCTTCCTTTGCAACAACAACAACAAAATTCGGTTCTGCACATATATATTGTACCTAGGATATACTATAAGATATTTAATATGTATGGGAATGCCATACATATGAATGGGAGGGGATGGAGGGAAGGAGGGGAAAAACTCAGAACAGAATGGAGTACAATGGATAATGTTGTAAAAAAAATTACCCCAAAAAATGTTATAATTATAAAATTAATAAAAAAATATAAAAAAATAAAAATAAAATAAAATTTAAAAAAAGAAATTTTTACTGCAATTCAATTATGTCATACCTTGCTGTTTCCAGCCTGATTATATGTAATCATTGTATCCTAAATGCTTGGGCAAATAAGTATTTAGCCTGGTCATCTGTCTGTTACTGGACAATTAATAGAGACCTGTAAGACCAAAACTGATTTCTAACACCTGTTGGTTTCCTTTTATCTCATTAACCTGAGACTCTCAATTCTTCTCTTCTAAGAGCAACTTCTGCCTCCTGAAAGAAACACTCATAGCAGATGTGCTTTAAAAAAAAAATCTCTCCCAGACTTAGACTCCTGTAGGAAACTGTCTGAGGAGACCCCAGTCTCTGTCCTGAGCTCGAGCAGGAGGGAAACTGGAAAAACTACACCACAGGGGCTGAACTGGCCCCCCCAGCGTCCTGCTCCCTGGTAGGAATTTGAGGTCTGGCCCTGTTTCCTTTTATCTCAGGACAGCCCGAACACCTCAGGGACCAGTAGGCTATGCTGATACTGTGCACCCCCTCTGACTCCTTTCACCCCTCCCCCATAAAGAGTGGAGAAACTAGGAAGGAAAAGATTCAGGATCTTTGCTTATTGAATAACCAACTCTCTTCAAGAAAAACAGCACAGTTTTTCCAACATTTCCAAGACCTTAAACTGCATTCTTATCTTCATCTGCAGCCCTGACAACTGGGGATACACCCATCCCTAGACCCTGCCTTACAAAAGAGCAGTGGCTCATTAAATCTATGAGATATTAAGGACTCTTGCCTCCCCTGACTTCTGAGTCCACTCCCTTTAATTCCCAACCCCGGGAGGAATTAGGGGTGAAAGGGCTAGGCTATTTTCTCAGCATTTTCTCCTATTTCTCTTTGATAGTTAGATGGGCCATCAGACAAGCAGCCCACAGAAGGGACCGGATGCATTTCTTGCTAAAGGCCCATTCGCCTGAATGTCACCATCTCCACCCTGGATGACACCCCACTCTTAATCTGTTCCCGAGATCTGTTTTCTCTAGGCTTCAAACTTTGGATTCTCAGCCACTCTTCTGCCTAGAAAACATTGATTGGACAACTGACTGGAGATAACTGACCGGGACACCCCCTAGAGGCCTTGCTGCCATCCTCCATACCTCACACCTCACCTCCTGGCATGAAACCCCAAATCTCCACAACCCTTGTCATCTCGAAGCAGTTAAGAGGAGTTTGTCACCCCTTTTCTGGAGGTGACAATTTGAGGGGGGAACAAGAAGAGGGAACCCCACTACTCTGAAGATCGTTGGAGAAATCTTCAACCTGGCCTCAAATGAGGGACACTGCCCCCCCAAAAAATTTTTTAATGAATTTAAGCCTTAACTGTTTGAGGGGGAAATGATGGGGGTTGAGGTCCCTTTAAGAACCCCCCCCCCATGGCTGACCTTTGATTTACAAATCCTGGTCAGTGGGCTTTCCCCATCCCCCACAGGATCTGAGCTAACTTGAGTTTTCCCAACCCCCATGGCTGATCTTTGATTTACAAATCCTGGTCACAAGGCTGTCCCAGCCCCCACTGGATCTGAGCCAACTTGGGACACCACTAACAAGCTCTTTAGGTATAAAAGAGCCAAACTGGAGCTCTCTCTTTGCAGGAGCCCTCTCCCCCAAACATGGTATCCTTCCAGCCATGTAAGGGTTCCTGGCTGCCCAGCGACCACCTGTGGCTCTGGCGTCCTTCTACCTTTAACTTTACTTCCAAATCCCTACAATAAACCTTTTCATCAATTTAAGTTTGGGGGCCTGTAAATTCCTTTTACAGGAGACTCTGCGTCATCACAAGACTATCTTTGTACCGACTAACTCTCATCGACAACATAGCCTTTTCATGCTTTTTTGTTGTTTGCTTGTATTTTATTTTCTTTCTACTTTTTTCCTTTTTGATCTGATTTTTCTTGTGCAGCAAGATGATTGTATAAATATATATACATATATTGGATTTAACCTGTATTTTAATATTTTAACATATATTGGATTACTTGCCATCTAGGGGAGGGAATGAGGGAAGGAGGAGAAAATTTGGAACACAAAGGTCAATGTTAAAATTATTCATGCATATCTTTAAAAAATAAAAATCTTTAATTAAAAAAAAATAAGAAAAAAAATAAAAAGAACTTTTCTAGAGTAGGGGAAATGCCATGATGGAGTGGCAAATAATGCCAAAATGTAACTCTCATAATAATTGGAAAAATAAAAATTATACACATGCATTGTGTCTGTTGATATAAAAATGTATCATGACCAAAAGGAAAGCAGGAGGGGAGGGGGATAAGAGAAAAAAATGGTGATAAAAGGCAAGGCAAATTAAGGAAGCAGTAGTCAGAAACAAAAGAAAAAAGAAAAGACTTTTTGTTGATGGGGCAAAAAGAGAGAAAAGGGATCAACAGAAGAAAATAGGATGGAGGGAAAACAACATTAGTAGTAAAAGTAATGAGCAGAAATCAATAAACTCAGTCACAAAACGGAAACTGAGCAGAAGAAATTAGAAACTAGAATTCAATAATAAGTTGCTTGTAAGAGAGACACTTGATATGAAAAACCAAAACAAATTTTAAAAAGTGTTCAAATAAGGAGTTGGAACACAATCTATTATGCTTCAGTTGAAATGGTAACAAAGGCAAGCCTATAGACCTGCTGAAAAGACTATCAGGGAAACCACATTTTACTTTAAAAGTATCATAGGCAATGAAATAATATCATTTTTTGCAAATATATGTTTTCCTAACTACATGATAAAACAATTTGGATATTCTTTGTTCTTTAATTTTGAGTCTCAAATTCTCTTCTTTCTTCCATCTCCTCAATTTAATATTGATTATACGTGGGCAAACATTATTTTTTCCATATTGTTAATATTGAAAAATAAAACAGATCAGATGAACACACAAAATGAAGAAAACACCTTTTCCTCTGGGGGTAGAAAACATTTTTCATCATCATTGCTTTGGAATTGTCTTTGATCATTGTGTTGCTGAGAATAGTTGAGTCATCCACAATAAAACATCATACAATATTGCTTTTGATGTTGTACAATGTTTTATTTGTTCTGCTCAATTCAATTTGCATGAGTTCATGTAAGTCGTTCCAAGATTTTCTTAAATCATCTTGCTCATCATTTAAAAAAAATTTAATAGTATTTTATTTTTCCCAATACAAAGATAATTGTCAACATTCACCTTAGCAAAACTTTGTGTTCCAAATTATTCTCCTTCTTTCCTTTCCCCAAAGAAAGGATACAATCTAAATATAGGTTCAACGTGTGCAATTCTTCTAAACTTATTTTCATATTTCTCATGCATGCTGTATAAGAAAAATAAGACTAAAAGGGAAAAAAATCACAAGAAAAAAAAATAAACAAGCAAACCACAACAACAATAACAAAATGGTGAAAATACTATGCTTTGTGTTAGAATTCTTACAAGGTGCTAATCAGTTATCTAATTTAGCATGGTACTTAACAGTTCTCTAGTTCACTAATGTACTTAGTACTTATTAGAATTCCACAAGATTCACACCTTTAAGAGAGCAGATATCAGGAGTCCACTAGAGGACAAGCCCACTCTCTGAGGCAGAGAGAGATTCATTCCATTTTCCACCTTTGTGCTGGCTGGAGGCTCAAGGGAAGGAGATAAGATTTTGACGGAGACAATAAAGGATCTGGACTTTAACTCCTGGCTACATTCGTGGTGATTATTTTGAATTGAAACTAAGGCTGCCTCCAGAAGCTTCCAAGAAACCTACTCCCAGAGAACGATTATATTTTAGAGAAGAACATTACAGCTTTGATTCACATTCAATCTCTCTCTGGATATGGATGGCACTTTCCATCACAGCTTTAAAGGAATTACTTTCAATCACCTCATTGATGAAAAGCTGCTCATCATTTCTTATAGAACAATAGTAATCAATTATACACATGCCATATACATATATAGCACAGCATTTTTAAGTATTTCCAAATTGTTGGGGATCTCTTAAATTTCCAATTCTTTGCCATTATAATTAGACCTACTTTAATATCTTTTGTACAATTGCCTCCTTTTTTTTTTCTTTACCTCTTTGATAGATAGTAGTGGTATTTTGGTGCACAATTTTACAACTCTTAGGATATAGGTCCAGATTGCTCTTCAGAATGATTGGTTCAGTTCACAATTCCATTAGAACTAGTATTCCAGTTTTCCCATATCCCTTCAATATTTGTAATTTTCCTTTTCTACTTTAATAGCCAATCTAATAGATATGAAATGGTACTTGAAAGTTGTTATAATTTTCATTTCTCTAATACATACTGAGATAGAACTGATTTTTTCCCTGTAACTACAAGAAATCCTTTGATTTCTTCATCTGAAAACTGCCTGTGTGTATCTTTTAACTATGGTATCTTTTGATTATCAGATATTTGAGTAATTATGTTTTATCAGAGATACTTGATGGTAAACTACTCTCCACCCAACTTTCTGCTTTCCTTATGTTTTTTCTTGATTGTGTTGGTTTTGTTTGTGCAAAACATTTTTAATCTTTTATAATAAAAAATATCTGTTTTGTATTTTGGAATGTTCTCCCTTACTTGTATTGTCATAAATTATTTCCGTATCCATAGACCTCACAGGTAAACTATTATATGCTTCCCTAATTTGCTTATGGTATCACCCTGTATATCTAAATCATGTACTAATTTTGATATTATCTTGGCATATATTGTGAAGTGTTGGTCTATACCTAGCTTCTGCCATAGTGTTTTCCAATTTTCCCAACAGGTTTGTGAAATAGTGAGTTCTTGTCCTCCAAAATGGGATCTTAGATTTAATCAAATACTAGGTTCTTGTGGTTATTTATATTGTATATTATGTACCGAATCTATTCCACTGATCTACCACTCCATTTCTTAGCCAGTTCCAGATTGTTTGCAGGGTTACCACTTTATAATACAGTTTGCAGTCCTATTTGCCAAGACCATCTTCCTTCACTTTTTGAAAAAAATCTCCTTGAAATCCTTGATATTTTTTTCTTTCACATAAATTTCGTTGTGAATTTTATTACCTATTTTGTTGACTTCTTTAAAGTTTATTTAGAAATGCTATCAGGATAATCTAGATCAGTCAAGTTCACATACTAACAATTTTTTGTAAACACACATTTCTAATAATATTTTTCTTGTGTTTTCAGAGATAATGCTGCTCATTCATACACAACAAGTGATTTCTCTTTCTTCTCCTCCTTTGCTCTTTCTCCACTTTCTCCTTCTCTTCCTCCTTCTTCTTTTCCTTGCCGATTATAGTTCAGTGATGCTCCAGAGCCAGTGCTCTATCAACTACAATACTTAGCTGCATCTCTTTGTTTTTTAATATGTTTGAATTCCTCATCACTGTTTTCTTAATTGCCACATATCTCCATTTGGCAATTACATTGGATATTGTCTATTTAAAATTATTTGGGACATTTTTAAATATACATAGTGACTTATATTCTCTGAGAAGCTGTGACTTACATTTTGGTTATAGGAACTGGATCTAAGAATTGAGTGAAAAACAGATACATTATCTTCATTTTTACCCATTTATCCATTTGAAATCATCAACGAGCACATAGAGTGTTAGTGCTATGTCAGTTAGTTCCTTTAGCTTATTTCCTTATGTTTGAAGTGGGAAAATAATGGATGTAGTATTACCCTGTTGGAGTTACAGTCAGGATCAAAAGACATAATATGTGCATAGAACTTTGTAAACCATGAAGTACTACACATGGGAAATATAACTTGGCTGCGATTTCATTCATAAATGAACTCCTGATTGAAAATCTTACTTCTAAAAATGCAGATAATATTTAAAAATTTCTTAGAACTCTGGGCAGTGGCAAAGAGAGTATGAGAAGCAGAACTTGAACCCATGTCTTCCTGAATGTAAAAGTTATTTTATATCAATTATATAATTCTTCCTCTACCAGATTTTCATAATATCAGTCTTGTTGTTTTCTTTTTGTTTTCTTTTTCCAATTATCAAACACTTATTTTATTATCTCCCACTTTTGAATACATTGAGAGGAAAAGTCTAAGGAGATGAGATGTGTGTGTGTGTGTGTGTGTGTGTGTGTGTGTGTGTGTGTGTGTAAAAGAGAGAGAGAGAGAGAGAGAGAGAGAGAGAGAGAGAGAGAGAGAGAGAGAGAGAGAGAGAAAGTAACAGAATCACCAAAACAGGGTAGCAGATGCACAGAAACAGAGTCAAAGACAGAAACAGAGACAAAGATTGACAGAGAAACAGAGAGATAGAGATACAGATGGAGACAAAAAAGACCGAGAGAAGAGTGACAATTGGACCTTGGAGTCATGATGTTCTAGAGTCAAATCCTTCCTTCTCAGACATTTACTTGCTGCTTGCTCTCTGTCTCATTGGTTTGCTTTGTTTTTTTGTTTTTGTTTTTGTTTTTTTCCTGTAAGATAGCATAATTAAGGGCGGAGCCAAGATGGCAGAAAGGAAACATGCTTCATTCTGAGTTCCCTTCTAAGTTCACTTACTGATTACCAAATTCAGCCTTTGAAATAGTGCTTAACTGGTAGAATGTATGAATATTGGGAGTGCAACAAATTACCAGCAGAAGATAATCTGGAAGATCTCCAGAAAAGGTCTGTCCTGATAAGGTGGGAGGAAGCCAGCACAGGCAAGGAGCCAGAACATGGAGGCTAGCACATGCTGAGTGGACTGGGGGTGGGATGCAGTCTCCCCAGGTGGAGAATTTGCAAGAAAGACTCTACCACATGTTGACTGCTCTATTTTGGTTGCAAAACAAAACATCAGCAGAGAAGTAACACAAATGCCAAAGGTAGAGTGTACCCCAAAACACCAGAGTTTCACAGGACCTGGAGACACCCACTCAGCACCATGAGTGACTCAGCATGGACCACAGCACAGCTGTGCAGCTGCATTCCACAGCCCAGGGCTTTGCACAGGGAACCACACTTCTGCACAGTTGGGGGTTCTGTCCAGGGCAGTAGCACTTCCACTGCATGGGGTTCTTCACAGGGCAGTGACACTTCCAAAACTCGACTGCTCTTTGCAGCCCATTCCCAGGACATCTACTGTCCATCTGTCCCTGTTCTGTAAAGGAAACTGGTAATGCCCTTGCCTTGAAGGCAGACCCCAAGGGCTTTTAAAAAAATGAGTAAAAAAGCAATGAAAACTCTAAGTATAGATAGCTTCTATGCAGAAAGAGAACAGATTTCTAACTCTGAGGAAATTAACAGCAGACAGTCTCCAGACAAAACCCCAAGGAGGGATATAGCCTGGTTCCCATCACACAAGGGTCTCCTAGAAGAAATTTTAAAAGATCTTAAAAGAGAGCTAGAAGAAAAATTGTGGAAGGGAAGAGAAGCTCTGAAATAAGAGTATGGAAAAGACATAGAACTCATTAAAAGAAAGATTTGAAAAAAAAAAACCAACTCCCTGAAATGTGAATTAGAAAAGGTAAAGAACCCCCAGGGAAACAGAGTTTGTGAATTGGAAAAGATAAAGAACTCCCAGGAAAGTAGGATTAGTGAATTGGAAAAATAAAATAGCTCATTAAAAATAGTGAAATGGAAAAAAATTCCATAGAGCAAAACAACTCATTTAAAAACTCAATTGAACATATACAAAAAGAAGTTAAAAAAAAGTTAATGAATAACTCATTAAAAATCAGAACTGAACAAATAGAAATGAATCATTCATTGAGACACCAAGAATCAGTCAAGCCAAACAAACAAACAAAAAAAAAATAGAAACAATGTTGAATATCTATTTGGAAAAACAACATACCTGGAAAACAGAGAGATAATCTGAGGATTATTGGACTTCATGAAACTATGATGAAGAAAAGAGCCTAGATACTATTTTACAGGAAATCATCAAAGAGAAATGTGCAGATGTAATAGAATATGAAGGTAAAATAAGTATTGAAAGAATTCATAAAACACCTTCTGAAAAAGACCCCAAAATAAAAACTCCAAGGAATATTGTGGCTAAATTTCAAAATTATTAAATTAAGGAAAAACTATTACAAGCATCCAGAAAAAAAAAACAACAAAAAAAACAAAAAAACAACTTAAAAACTGAGGAGCCACAATAAGGATAACTCAGGATCTAACTTTCAAATTAAAGGATCAAAGGGCCTGGAATCTAATATTGCTAAAGGCAAAAGAACTTCGAATGCAGCCAAGAATAAACTACCCTGTAACGTGCTGTTGTCTCCAGACAGTTGTCATTAACTCTCGTCCAGAGAAGTGACTTCCCTTCCTGCAGAGAGCCGCATCAAGCCTGGTCTAAAGCAGAGACTCCCTATCTCCTCCAGAGCTGCCCTCTTTATCCTCCCAGAGAATGGGGGTGGGATAATGCAAGGGCTTCTGGGAAGAATTACTCCAACCAATGAACTTGTTCCTCCTGAGCATTCAAGCTCTTCTCCAGAAATTCACAAGTAAAAACTACCAGGAAAGGCTGGAACTAGAAAATTGTCAAGTACCGACTTAGCACTTAATAAGAATCTAACATCTCCCCCTTTCTTTTGATTTAGAGCATAGGGTGGTCGTGACCTTGAAACATAAATCCATCAATATGGGAGGCATTACACATAATTACATAGATTACATAAACACATAGTAACATAATAACATAGTAACATTGTACATACTAGAAGTATGTAACAAATAACATGATCAAATAATCATCAATTGAGAATTTATAAATGTCCATAAGTCCATTGTCCATTAGTCTCATCTTGTGTTAGGAAATCCAATGATTCCTGCTAGTTTTTAAAGTTCTTTAACAGTCTTCTTATTAGCCATGCTCTTTCAATGTCAGATGTTTCTTAGATTTTCTCCTTTGTTTTGAGGTCTTTCTCTTTTTCTGTCTCTCTCCCACAGACAAGGCGAATACAACTCGTTGGCACCCATCTCATTCCTTCTCCATCTGAAGAAATACAAGCATACCCTCTCCCCAGGCAGTTAACATATCTGGTCCCTTCCATTCACCACTTTCTGGGTCTCTCCACATCACCTGGCGATTATCTAAGGACAGTGGAGCTGCTCTCACTGGACACTGCCCTTCTGGTGGGTTGTAAAACCTGTCTGCCGGAGCCAGTGCATCTTTGTCAAAAATTAAAAAATTAATGGTATAGAGAACTAAATTTAGAAGTTCTCTAGGGTTACCCGTGGCTCCCCCTTTCTTTTGTTTTTGGAGGAATGTCTTAATATCTCTGTTTCTTCTCTCTACTATTGCCTGACCTTGAGGATTAAAGAGTATGCCCATGGTATGTAAAATCTTATACTGTGCACAAAAGTGTGTAATGTTTGGACATATATGCAGGTCCATTGTCTGTTTTTATTGCTTGTGGCACACCCATAATTGCAAATGCTTGTATAAAGAATTCAGTGACCACTCGGGCTGTCTCTTTTGCTGCTGGCATTGCAAATGTGAATCCTGAAAAGGTGTCTATCATGACATGAATAAAAGACAGGACAACCAAAAGATTTATAATGGGTCACATCCATTTGCCAGATTTCATTGGGTCTCAAACCACGAGGATTCTTCCCTGGAGGGAGTGTAGGAGCGTGGAAAGGAAGACAAGCTGTACAGCTTTTTACTATGCTCCTAGCTTCCTCTCTTGTGATTCCAAATTGTAAACGTAAAGCTCGAGCAGCCCGATGATATTTAGAATGAGATTCTTGTGCTTCCTGAAATAAAGGACTACTGGCTAACTTGGTTAGAAGGCTATCTGCCTTTGAATTTCCATCAAAAATAGCACCTGGAAGTCCACTATGTGAGTGGACATGCAAGATATAAATCTTGCCTGGATGTTTTCTCACTTGCTCTTGAAGTTCCTTAAAGAGCTGATAAATATTAGAGGCTGCAAATTTTATTTGGGCTGTGGCAATTCTTTGTACTACACCTACTGAATAGGCTGAATCAGTAATTATATTTATGTCTCCTGGGCAATAAGTAAGAGCTAGCATGATAGCAAATAATTCATTCTGTTGAGTAGACTGAAAAGGAGTCCTGACTACTCTCTTTATGGTTAAATCATGAGAGTATACAGCACAAATATTTTCTTTGGAGACGTCTGTAAAGATTGTTGGTCCTTTAAGAGGAACCTTAGAAACCTTTTCTTCAAAGATCCATTGCCAATTATGTAGTAGCCGGGTTATCTTTAATGGAGATCCATGTGCAAAATTTGGAGTGGTGGCCAATAAAATTTGCCATTCTGGGATGGTCTCACAGCATACATTAATTTGTGCGTGAGTATAGAATATGTATATTTTTTCAGGACTTATTCCAGATAATTGTATTTCTCTCTTAATTGCCCTTAATAAAATTCTAGCCACAAGCACTGGGTAAGGAGTAAGGCTTTGTTCTGGTTGTGCTGGGAGGTTCACCCACTCCATTGTCATATGTTCCGTGTTAATATGTTCTCATCAATATCCAATCCAGCAAGCACCTCAATGGATTCATGATATTTTAGCCTCCATAATTGGCACATCCCAAATCAGCAACCTTTTAGCACCATGTTGTCATAGGCTGCTTCACAGGCAATTCTGTTTGTGTTTCTGCCTCTTCCCCTCTTCCTTCTTGCTCCACCCCTGAAGGGTTAATTGAGGGAGGAGATGAGAAATGCTCCTATTGCTCAGAATTGTACTTAACTTCATTGTTATCTGATTCATCCTTTTCACCTAGTTTAGTTGACACTTCCCCATTTTGCTCCTTCTTCTCTTCCTTTAGAATAACAATTTTTAAAGCCATTTGGATTAAATTGTAGGTATGAAATATATCTTTGGAAATTGAGTTTGGTCTGGAATTGCAGTGTTCACCTGATTGCTTTCCTACTAATTCCCATTCATCTGGATCCAATTCTTCTTTCAGAGAAAAACAAGGACATATGACCTTCACAGTTTTTTAAAGTTCAGTCATAACCTTGATAATGCTCTCCAAACATTTTCCTTGAACAGAAGGCGTTTGCCCCATTTCACTATAAGAGATTGCTGGTTTAGCCCTTAACAAGTTAAGTTCCTTATTTATCTATTAGCACGCTCACTTAATCTTTAACAAAGTTTCCTTGTTACTCACGGTTCTGGGTCAGAGAGACTGAGATCTGGATGGGAGGCTTTTCCACTGGAATCAGAATCCTGTCTGTCCCTGTTTGGTAGTCAAATTGTGAAGGTCTGAGCTAGCTCCTCTGAAGGGCTCAGAATAAGTCCTTGTCAGGATAAGGAAAAGTCCTTGCCCCATGTGTGGACCCCAATTTGTAACGTGCTGTTGTCTCCAGACAGTTGCCATTAACTCTCATCCAGAGATGTGACTTCCCTTCCTGCAGAGAGCCCCGTCAAGCCTGGTCTAAAGCAGAGACTCTCTATCTCCTCCAGAGCTGCCCTCTTTATCCTCCCAGAGAATGGGCGTGGAATAATGCAAGGGCTTCTGGGAAGAATTACTCCAACCAATGAACTTGCTCCTCCTGAGCATTCAAGCTCTTCTCCAGAAATTCACAAATAAAAACTACCAGGAAAGGCCGGAACTAGAAAATTGTCAAGTACCGACTTAGCACTTAGTAAGAACCTAACACTACCCAACTAACCTGAGCATTTTGTTCTAGGGAAGAATATGGACATTCAATAAAACAGGTGAATTCCATTTGTTCCTAATGAAAAAAACAGAGCTAAACCAAAATTTGAACTCCAAATATAGGACTCAAGAGAAACATAAAAGATAAAAGGAACTCTTGACAACTGTATTTCTGTTATGGGCGTACATAAAGGGCATGTGTACAATTTGATTTTATTGTTATAATACCAAAAAAGTGGGGAAGTAGAAGTGCAAAAGGGATGGTATCAGAAAAGGGGAAAAGGGAAGATAAAAAGAAGGAAATTACATCCCACAATGAGGCAAAGGAAACCTATCCTATCTGAGGGAATTTAGGGAGAGAAAGGAGCATTGTATGAATTTTACTTTCATCATATTTGGCTCAAAGAGAAAATATTAGACATATTTGGTTTACAGAGAAACTCCTCTCATCTAATTAAAAAGTGGGAGAGTAAAAGGAAAAGAGTAATAAGAGAAAGGTATAAGAAAGGGGAAGGGACTCAAAAAGGGTGGAAGGGATTCTAAAGAGGGAGAGCTTCGTGAGGTAAGTGGTGCCCATAAGTTTAATACTTGGGAGAGGGTAAGGGGGAAAGAAAAAGAAAAGCATAATCTGGGAATAATAAGATGGCAGGAAATACAGAATTAGTAGTTTTAACTGTAAGTGTGAATGGGATGAACTTCCCCATAAAGCAGAGGTGGATAGCAGACTGGATGAAAAGCCAGAACCCTACAATGTGTTGTTTACAGGAAACACATTTAAAGCAAGGTGATACATACAGAATAAAGATAAAGGCTGGAGCAGAATCTATTATGCTTCAGGTGAAGTAAAAAAAGCAGGGGTAGCCATCTTTATCTCAGATCAAGCAAAAGCAAAAATTGATCTAATTAAAAGAAATAAGGAAGGAAACTATATATTTCTAAAGGTTAGCATAGACAATGAAGCAATATCAATACTAAGTATATATGCACCAAATGGTATAGCATCTAACTTCTTAAAGGAGAAGTTAAGAAAATCACAAGAAGAAATAGACAGCAAAATTATAATAGTGGGAGATCTTAATCCTGTACTCTGAGAATCAGATAAATCACACCACAAAACAAATTAGAAAGAAATGAAAGAGGTAAATAGAATATTAGAAAAGTTAGATATGATAAATCTTTGGAGAAAACTGAATGGAAACAGAAAGGAGAATACTTTCTTCTCAGCAGTTCATGGAACCTATATTAAAAATTGACCATATATTAAGGACAAAAAGACCTCAAAATTAAATGCAGAAAGGCAAAAATGGTAAATGCATTCTTTTCAGATCATGATGCAATAAAAACTACATTCAACAAAAAGCTAGGGGGTAAATAAACCAAAAACTAATTGGAAACTAAATAATCTCATCCTAAAGAATGAATGGGTGAAACAGCAAATTATAGAAACAATTAATAATTTCACTCAAGATAATGACAACAATGAGACATCATACCAAAATTTGTGGAATGCAGCTAAAGCGGTAATAAGGGGAAATTTTATATCTTTAGAGGCTTATTTGAACAGAATAGAGAAAAAAAAGATTAATGAATTGGGCCTGCAACTTAAAAAGCTAGAAAAAGACCAAATTAAAACCCCCAATCAAATACTAAAATTGAAATTCTAAAATTAAAAGGAAAAATTAATAATATTGAAAGTTAAAAAAAACCTATTGAATTAATAAATAAAACTAAGAGTTGGTTTTATGGAAAAGCCAATAAAATAGATAAACTTTTGGTAAATCTGATCAGAAAAAGGAAAGAGGAAAATCAAATTGTTAGTCTTAAAAATGAAAAAGGAGGAACTTTCCACCAATGAAGAGGAAATTAAAGCAATAATAAGGAGTTACTTTGCCCAACTTTATGCCAATAAATTTGATAACCTAAGTGAAATGGATGACTACCTCCAAAAATATAGGCTTCCTAGATTAACAGAGGAGGATGTAAACTGCTTAAATTTCAGAAAAAGAAATAGAACAAGTTATTAATCAACTCCCCAGGAAAAAATCCCCAGTACCAGGTGGATTTACATGTGAATTCTACCAAACATTTAAAGAACAATTAGCCCCAATGTTGTATAAACTATTTTAAACAGGGAATGAAGGAGTCCTACCAAACTCCTTTTATGACACAGACATGCTACTGATACTTAAACCAGGTAGGTTGAAAACTGAGAAAGAAAACTATAGACCAATCTCCTTAATGAATATTGATGCTAAAATCTTAAACAAAATATTAGCAAAAAGACTACAGAAAATTATCCCCAAGATAATACACTGTGACCAAGTGGGATTTATACCAGGAATGCAGGGCTGGTTCAATATTAGGAAAACTATTAGCATAATCGATTATATCAATAACTAAATTAACAAAAAAAATTTGATCATATCAATACATGCAGAAAAAGCATTAGACAAAATCAAACATCCATTCCTACTAAAAACACTTGAGAGTATAGGAATAAATGGACTATTCCTTAAAATAGTCAGGAGCATCTATTTAAAACCAGCAATAAGCATCATATGTAATGGCGATAAACTGGAACCTTTCCCAGTAAGATCAGGAGTGAAACAAGGTTGCCCACTATCACCATTGCTATTCTATATTTTATTAGAAATGCTAGCCTCAGTAATAAGAGTTGAGAAAGAGATTAAAGGAATTAGAGTAGGTAAGGAAAAAAACAAAATATCGGATGGAGATATTTTTGGATAATATGATGACATACTTAGAGAACCCCAAAGATTCTGCAAAAACGCTATTAGAAATAATTCATAACTTTGGCAAAGTTGCAAGATAAAAAATAAATCCACATAAATCCTCAGCATTTTTATACATTACCAAGAAAATCCAACAGCAAAAGATACAAAGAGAAATTCCATTCAAAATAACTGTCGATAGCATAAAATATTTGGGAAGCTATCAACCAAAGGAAAGTCAGGAATTATATGAGCAAAATTACAAAACACTTGTCACAAAAATAAAGTCAGATTTAAATAATTGGAACAATATTAAGTGCTCTTGGATAGGCCAGGTGAATATAATAAAGATGGCAATACTCCCCAAACTAATCTATTGTGCTATACCAATCAGACTCCCAAGAAAATATTTTAATGACCTAGAAAAAATAACAACAGAATTCATATGGAAGAATAAAAAGTCAAGAATTTCAAGGGAATTAATGAAAAAAAAAGTCAGATGAAAGTGGTCTAGGTGTACCTGATCTAAAACTATATTATAAAGCAGCAGTCACCAAAACCATTTGGTATTGGCTAAGGAATAGACTAGTTGATCAGTGGAATAGGTTAGGTTCACAGGGCAAGATAGTGAAAAAATATAGCAATCTAGTGTTTGACAAACCAAAAGATCCCAACTTTTGGGATAAGAATTCATTATTTGACAAAAACTGCTGGGAAAACTGGAAATTAGTATGGCAGAAACTAGGCATGGAGCCACACTTAACACCACATACTAAAATAAGATCAAAAAGGGTCCATGAATTAGGCATAAAGAATGAGGTCATAAATAAATTAGAGGAAGATAGGATAGTTTACCTCTCAGACTTGTGGAGGAGGAAGGAATTTGTGTCCAAAGGAGAACTAGAGATCATTATTGATCACAAAAGAGACAATTTTGATTACATTAAATTTTTTTATTAATTTTATAATTATAAAAAAAAATTTTACAGTACATATGCATGAGTAATTTTTTCAATAACATTATCCCTTGTATTAATTTTTCCAAAATTTTCCCTGCAGCCCTCTACTCCCTCTGCCAGATGACAGGCTTGATTACATTAAATTAAAAGGCTTTTGTACAAACAAAACTAATGCAAACAAGATTAGAAGGGAAGTAATAAATTGGCAAAACATTTTTTACAGTTAAAGGTTCAGATAAAGGCCTCATCTCCGAAATATATAGAGAATTGACTCTAATTTATAAGAAATCAAGCCATTCTCCAATTGATAAATGGTCAAAGGATATGAACAGACAATTTTCAGATGATGAAATTGAAAATATTTCTACTCATATGAAAGAGTGTTCCAAATCACTACTGATCAGAGAAATGCAAATGAAGACAACTCTGAGATACCACGACACACCTGTCAGATTGGCTAAAATGGCAGGAAACAATAATGATGAATGTTGGAGGGGCTGTGGGAAAACTGGGACACTGATGCATTGTTGGTGGAGTTGTGAAAGAATCCAACCATTCTGGAGAGCAATTTGGAATTATGCCAAAAAAGTTATCAAACTGTGCATAACCTTTGATCCAGCAGTGCTACTACTTGGCTTATATCCCAAAGAAATATTAAAGAAGGGAAAGGGACCTGTATGTGCCAAAATGTTTGTGGCAGCCCTTTTTGTAGTGGCTAGAAACTGGACAATGAACGGATGCCCATCAACTGGAAAATGGTTGGGTAAATTATGGTATATGAATGTTATGGAATATTATTGTTCTGTAAGAAATTACCAACAGGATGAATACAGAGAGGCTTGGAGAGACTTACATCAACTGATGCTGAGTGAAATGAGCAGAACCAGGAGATCGCTGTACACTTCAACAACAATACAAAAAAGAAGATGTGTTCTGATTGAAGTGGATATCTTCAACATAAAAAAGATCTAATTCAGTTCCAGTTGATCAATGAGGCACAGAATCAGCCACATCCAGAAAAGGAACACTGGGAAATGAGTGTGAACTGTTTGAACTTTTGTCTTTCTTCCCAGGTTATTTTTACCTTCTGAAACCAATTCTTTCTGTGCAACAAGAAATTCGGTTCTGCACACATATATTGTATCTAGGATATACTATAACACATTTAACATGTATGGGACTGCCTACCATCTAGTGGAGGGGCTACATAGATAGAGGGAAAGGGGAAAATTCAGAACAGAAGTGAATACAAGGGAGAATGTTGTAAAAAATTACCCATGCATATGTACTGTCAAAAAAAATTATACTTATAAAGTTAATAGAAAAATTTTTAAAAAAGAAAGAAATCCTTTGTTTCTAAAATAAGGTCCCAGTTTCCCAGATGATAAGCCTGGGGGGTGGCCTTATAATAATTCATAAAGTGGAAGTCCAGTATCTCTACGTGTTTTGATTCTGATCCTGACCAGAACAAGGTTAAAGCACTTAGTCCAAGGCAGTTGAGTCTCTAAAGATCATTTAGTTGGTTGTCGTTTTATTTCTTGATTCATCCTTTCCACTTTCCCAGAAGAGGGGGCATACCAAAGGGTGTGGAGATCCCGAGTGATTTCTAAGTCCCCAAGAAGATTCTGCAATGAATGCATGAATTTCTGGATGAAAAATGTGTCCCCAGATCCGAGTCTGTCCTCTCCACTACTCCATATCTGGAAATAATTTGTTCCAATAAGGCCTTACTTATTGTCGAGGAGGTGGTTGCTCAGGCTAAGGGGAATGCCTCCACCCCTGAGGTCAGATGGTCCACTATGACCAGCAAATATTTGAGGTGACCTAGTGGTGGCAGTCCAGTAAGGTTCACCTGGATGCTTTGGAATGGTCTGATTCCCAGAGGTCATCCCCCTTTCGGGACCTGGCATTGAGCAGCCCTCTCAGTTCTTGGACAAAGAGGGCGGCTGTCCACCAGTTGTCAGGCTGCAGTATATAGGCTGGGGGAACTGTACCTCATCAGCACAGCATCACACGGGTGTTGGACATCCCAGTGACTGCCCTGGTGCAGTTACTGAAGGATCTGC
Organism: Sminthopsis crassicaudata; assembly: GCF_048593235.1. Lineage (NCBI taxonomy): Eukaryota > Metazoa > Chordata > Mammalia > Dasyuromorphia > Dasyuridae > Sminthopsis > Sminthopsis crassicaudata. The sequence continues at coordinate 82,547,228 of NC_133623.1, read as the reverse complement.
CTCATACTTGTTTTGGTCAGCATCTCTCTGCCATTGGGCAGGAGCCATCGTCCTCCCAAATTCTCAACCACTCTGAGAGGCGAGGCCTTCTCTTTTTCCTTCTGGGTAAAACTTGGAGAGGGCAGACTAGGGGAAGCACAGGTATCAAGGCCATTAAATGACTAATCTCCTGGTCTCCAGCTCCCTTGGCCTCCTCACCTGCTATCGGTTTTCCCTTCCCTCAGAAGAATTTTCTATTTGATGACCTTTTGCATGTCTTGCTGCTACATGCCTCGGGGCCAGGATGATTTGCAGTACCTCTCTGACTCGTGTATCATCAGCTCTTTGCCCATTCTTCCTTTTCCCATCTACCACTCTGGAAGAGCCATGTACAAGCCTCTTTACTCACACAGGTATTGGAGATTCTTGTAGATCCTCTCTTGCTTTTGTTTGATAATCAATTAACCCTAAACAACAATGTTCCTTTCCAAGGGATGGTTCCAGTCCGCGGTTCAAAAAGCAGTCAGGGTTAAGGTTATGAGCCCGAGTGATTCCTAGTGATTATGAGATCCTTTTCTCACAGTATTGCCTCATATTTTAAAATCCTGGAATCTGTGAGCCACCTTCCAGGCTTCTGATGTCGTATTAGCCTTACTTGGTGTGGGACACTTGCCATATAGAAAGCTGCCTCCAAAGGTGAGCTTCCTACTCTCTTCTAGCAATAGGGCGGTAGCAGCTACTGCTTGTACACAGGTGGCCCAACCTTTAGCTACAGGATCTAATACTAGAAAAAAGCCACTGGTCTTCTCTGCCCCCCTCTTATTTGAGCAAGGACTAATAGAGTCACCCGTCCCTCAGTACTGACAAATAGGTGGAAAGGTTCTTCCAAGGTGGGGAGAGCCAATACAGGGGGTGAAATTAACAGTTGTCTTAAGTCCTCAAACTTCTCATCACTTCCTTGATCCCACATGATAGAATTTGGACTTTCCTCCAGCAGGTGTTTATACAAGGATTTCGTGATAGCCCTGTAAGAATCTATCCATGTCTGGCAATAGCCTACTCACCCAAAGAATTTGTGTAGCTCTTTCTTCAGCTTCAGTTTGGGTGTATGTAATATTCCCTCGATTCTGGCAGGGTCCAATCTCCTGCTGCCCTCACTGATCAAATGCCCTCACTATTTCACCCCTCTCTCTACAAACTATAATTTCTCGTTCGATACTCTAAGCCCCAATCCTCCCAAAAAGTTTAATACATCAACGGCACAACTACTGATGTGTTCCCTTTTGTCCCTCACTACCAATAGATCATCTGCATAAAGCAACACCTGAGTCCCCATTACTGGATGGAAGCCTCCCATGCAATTTTCAAGGATTCAGCCACACAAATTTAGAGAGCTGGTATAGCCCTGGGTAAAACACACCACCTCAGTTACTCCCTTCTTCCAGTCTGGGTCTTCCCATTCAAAGGCAAAGAGGTTTCTACCATTCACCTCTAACAGGCAGCTCCAGAACGCATCCTTCAGGTACAATACTGACCCACTTGGCAGAGCTGGGAATCTGGCCCAGGATGGTATATGGGTCCCAAACATGAGGTGGGATGGTAACACAATCTTGTTAATCTCCCTCAAATCCTGAACTAACCTGTATTTCCCATCCTTCTTGACAGGAAGGAAAAGTATATTGAAGGGTGAAATACAGGGTTCTAGTAATCCATTTCTCAATAAGCCTTGTATCAGAGGTTACAAACCTCTCCTTCCTTCCAGGGAATTGGGTATTCCCTGACCCACAGTAACTCACTAGGATCATTTAAGGTGATCTTTAATAATAGTCTGCTCTGTCTGTATTATCTGGCCCTGCCCAAACCCCAAATTTTTCTTTAGTCTGCTCTTCCTCCTTCATTAGTGCCATTCTACTGGGACATATACTGGGTCCCTGTGGGATCTACATAATTTCTAGTTTAGTTAGTAAATCTTTCCCCAGCAAGTTTACTCCTGCTTCTGAGACGAGCACAAATCTGCCCAATGTTTCCATTTTTCCCGTATAAATTTTGCAGGGCATGGCCATCGGTACAAGAAAATTTTCTCCCTTGAACCCAGAAATCACCAGAGTCTCCTTAGACAATCTAACCCCTTCAGGCAAACAGGTCACTGAGGCTCTTGATGCCCTGGTGTCTGCTAAGAACACCATAGCTTCCTGGTGGGGCCTCGCTCTTCAATTTATCAAAGATTCAAACTCAACAAGGAAATATGTCTGCTATTCCCTTCCCTTCTGGGGACAGTCTTTTAGTATATGTCCTTCTTTTTGACATTTCCAACATCTAAAAGGCTTTCTGCCAGCAGGGACAATGGGCCTCCTGTTCCTTCCTAATTATCCCTGTCTCCTTTCCTTGGGGCCTTATTCTGCTGGCTTTTCTGCGTCCTTTGCAATTCTCTGTACCATCTGGACTAAAATTGTGGCTTTCTGCTTTTGTTTCTCATCATCCCTCTTAACATACACATTGGTGCTTCTTCCAATAGATTGAAAGGCTCTTGTCATTCCATCCTTCTGTTTTCTGTAACTTCTTCCTAATATCTGACCATTCATTGGTCACAAAGTGCAATGTGAATGTATCTTCTAATCCTGAGTCCGCAGGATCAATCCCAGAGTGCTCCCTCATGCTATTTTTTAGTCTGTTCAGATATTCAGCTGGTCACTCATCCTTCCCCTGAGTCACCCCAAAGGCCTTTTTCTTGTTCTGTACTTTTCTACTGCACTTAAAATTCCTGTTACTAAGATCCCTCACACTTCCCCAATGTACAGGGTTATTGATAGCCCTATTCAGATCTACTAAAGGCTATTTCTGGTCGGCTGGGACGACTGCAGCTGGAGGATGTCTTCTGTCCCATTCCTTCCTAGATACTCCTCTAATTACTCCCTTCTCTTCTTGTGAGAATAGAGCATTCAAAGTAGACATACGTTTTCCCCAGGTAAAAAGATTAGGGCCCAGGAATTGGCCAAACAGTTCTGTTAGCCCAGTGGGATCTTTTATTTAGGGCTTCATTTCCTTCTGAAAGGTCCTGACTTCTGTGGCACTCAGGGAAGCATTCACATATCTTATACCTCCCTGAGCCAAGGGAACTTCTCTTAAAGGATACAATTTAGTGTTCAGGGTCTTGGGATCTGGAAGAGGGCAATTACGGATATCCCTTTGAATTTGCTCTAATTTCTTCTGAAGTAGAGCACATGGCACCCTCCAAGGCCTGGTAGGGGTCAATTGCACTAAGCCCTCTCCTCCAATTTTTAGGCCTGGAGGCCACGGCTTCCTGGGGTGGAGATAGGTATGGAGGAGGGAGAGATAGGACTGGGTCCCATTGCTGTGTCTTTGGAGTCTCCTCCTTTTCTACAAGCCCTTTTCCACTTTGATCCGGAAGGGGAAGGTGAACCTTTCCCTTTAAGATAATCACTCTTAGAGATTGTGTCCCTTTTTCTGATCTCAGAGATCAGGATCTCCTAGGCTCCAAGGAGTAGAGACTGAGCCCCATTCTCCCAGGATAAGAGAAGCAAAACTGTTCAGGGGCAAAAATCACCTCCCATAGAAATTCTAAATTCTCATTCAATTGAGGAATCCTGATCTGATCATTTTCGGGTTGTCCCAGTCCCCATCTGGATACAATATAAAAGCTTCCCTCAACTAAGGGCTTTGTGGATGGCCCTAGGTAGCTTGCTGTCTCAGCTGCCAGGACCCTTCTGCCCACTGAGAAAGCATCGTCAGGACCAAAACTCCATTTCGCCCTAGAAACTGATTTCTATCCAACAATAAACTTTCATTTTGCAACTAATAATTCAGGAATGAGGGAATTCTTTCACTTTTAACCCTGTGGCCAATCTAAAGGGGATATTTAACAGCAAATTTAACAGGTTAACACTAACCTCTTGACCACCAGGAATTGAGACCATTCAAATCACATCATATTAATGGTTCCCTGACTGGGAAATCTTGACCACGCTGGGTTTTGAGCTGTTGGAGCTGCTGGCTCGGGCAGTATTCTCCTGGGACAATACCTGCATTCTCTGACAAAAGGCCTCCTTTTGTCACACTCTATCTCTGGAGATAGTGGTGATAAGGTCAAAAAGAGATAGCCCAAGATAAAAATAATTAACAGGAAACTCTTGTCTGAGGAGAGGTTAAAGGAGATAACTTGAGACACAAATGATTAAGAGAAATTCCTGTCTTACTTACAAATATCTCCAGAACCTCTTGGATAACATCTCTGTGCAAACTCTGTTTTATGGCCCTGGTTATGTATAAAATGAATTTCTAAAAATGTAATCCTGGCACTTGGTTTATCCTTGCCTTGTGCCCACCAACTTCGGTTCTGGCATCCCCTTGCCAGGCAGTTTGGCCTTTCTGGGGGCCAAATGCCTGTCTACCCCTTTACTATCAATAAAGACTTTGTTTTGATACGGCATTGAGTAGCGAATTCATTTGCTATCCAGACCTGCCCTGGGTTACTTTGGGGTTGGAGAGAGAGGTAATCAGACGACCAGGAAAAGAGTTGATCCATCTAGGCTTAGAGCCTCAATATCTCCTCATCATTTGGAGGCCCGTACGGGGAAATCTTATGGAAGTAGTCTGGAAATATCTTTCTTCTATAAGCGGGGGGGCAGTTCAAAAATTCCTAGGAAATAGTGGCCTTTAACTGCAGGGAGCTAGGAAAGCTCTGAGGATCGTTTGGCTCAGGACACCGGGTGCAAACGAATACCTGTTTTTTTGGACAAATAGTTCTCCTGTACAGAGACGGGGAGCATTTGTGGATTCTAACAGCGATGTCTGATCAGATTGAGCTATAGAAGTGGAAATTTCCGGGCTTGTGTGGTGGCAAAAATGGGTCAGTTCTTCTCCTCCATCCTTAAAGATTCACCATTGGGCTGCCTTTTGAGAAAGAGACAAATTCGGCCTCAAAGGCTTAAAATTGAAGAGGCTTATTCACTATTGCATCAAGTGTGGCCTTATTATCAGTTACATAATCAGGAAATTGGCCTATTTATGGCAAAATTAATTTCTCTACTATTAGGGAATTAGATTTATTTTGCAGAAGACAAGGCAAATGGTTAGAAGTTGCTTATGTGCAGGCCTTCTGGGGCCTTTCCCAGGATCCCAAACTGAGGTTAACTTGCAGGATGTTTCTGCCTAAGTTTACCGAGGGGGAACTGGGGAGAGATGCTGATCCCCTGAAGGACCCTCCTAACTTACTCCCAGAGCTGGACTCTGGGAATACTCCAATGCTTTGTCCTCAGCTGAGAAGCGGTGATCCTTCTTCCTCACCTGGCTCCCTCCTGGCTACTTATCAGGTTTCCCTGCCCCAGAGCCTGCACCCTCCTACCCCTCCCACACAGCCTGACTCTACTACAGCTGCGGCCCAGGACTCTGATTTAGCTATCTCTAAGCCTCGCCTCCTGAGAGAAATGGCCATCTCTTTGGGGGAAATGCTTAGAGTGCAAAGAGCCCTCTCTTTTTGGGATTTTCCCCACATAATGGAGAAACTTATTGAGGGATTTACAGCCGTTCATTTTCAGCACGATCTGTCCTGGGGAGATGTTATCTCTTCTTATCACACAATACAGGAGAAAAGAATCATCTGGGACCTAACACAGAGGTTTGCTGCTAACATGACTGGGAGGTATCGGGTGGGGGCCATTGCCATTCCCTTCACAAATCCCGGGGGGAACTATGAGGAGAGGAGTGGGGATAGAGAAGAGGGGAGTGGGGACATAGAGGACGGGAGTGGGGACAGAAAGGAGGGGAGTGGTGATATAGAGATGAGGGATCATCTCCTAACCTGTCCCATTGAAGGAATGAAAAAGGGGAATAAAAAGCAGGTAGATTACAAGAAGCTTATACAAGCAGCTGATGAGAATCCTACTTTATTCCAGGATTGCCTTGTAGTGACTATTAGAGAATTCACTAATCCGCACCCCACTTTTCTAGAGGGGATTGCTGTCATTGCCATGCATTTTTTTCAGTCAATCTTCCCCAGATATAAGACAAAATCTGCAGAGATTGGCTCTAGAATCCCAGAATTCCATGACTCAATTATTAGAAGTCGCCTTTGGGGTATGTAATTCAAGGATGGGGAGGAGGAAGGAAAGGTCAGAGCAAAGAGCAGGCACAGATTCTGGCTACCGCTATTTCCCATGGGCCCCAAAGTTTGTGCTTCAGTTGCAGTCAGCACGGCCATTTGGTAAGGAATTGCCCTCAGACTCTAGGCCCCTTACCCTGAATGCATATGGGAAGGACATTGGAAGAGCAACTGCCCAGAGAAGGAAAGGACCACAGCCTCCAGCCTCACCACCCAAGCCTCTCCAGACTTGAGATGGCGTGCCCCTGGACCAGGCCCACCTTCTTCTATCAGCAAAGCCAAGCTGCCTGAGGGTAATTTTGGACATAGAAGGTACGCCAATCTTATTTTTTCAGAAGGAAGCCTCTTTTTGTTCTGCTCCTCCATTCAGGTCTTACTCGCCCCTCCCCTCAAGGTGCTGGAATTGAAGGGAGATATAAAAATTGTTTGAAACCCCATCCCTGCCTTGCTGGCTCAGGGACCTCATGTTTCTAACTATCCATTCCCATCCTAGCCCATTAATGGGTAGGAGTTTGATAAAGGAAAACTAGGAGCTCAATTCTCTCTGATTAAAATCTCCAAATAATCATTAGACCCTCCCATATTCCCTGTGAAATCTGGGAGGAAATACAAGTTTTAAAAACAAGGATTAAGAAATTTGGGGATTGGTTATTTGAAAATTTTATTGTGATTTAAAATTTTTTTAACCTGTTGTACTAATTTGTTTTTTTTTCTTTTTTTTTTAATTAATTTTATGATTATACCATTTTCTTTGACAGTACATGTGCATAGGTAATTTTTTTTTACATCATTATCCCTTGTACACCCTTCTGTTCCAAATTTTTCCCCTCCTTCCCTCCACGCCCTCCCAAAACGCATTCCCATACTTATTAAATATCTTAGTATATGCTTGGTACAATATATATGTGCAGAACCAAATTTTTGTTGTTTTTGTTGTTGCAAAGGAAGAATTGTATTTGAAAGGTAAAAATAATCTGGGAAGAAAGACAAAAGAAAAAAAATGCTCACAGTTTGCAGTCATTTCCCAGTGTTCCTTTTCTGGGTGTAGCTGATTCTGTCCATCATTGATCAGTTGGAGCTGAATTAGCTCTTCTCTATGTTGAAGCTATCCACTTCCATCAGAATACATCTTCATACAGTATCATTGTTGAAGTGTATAATGATCTCCTGGTTCTGCTCATTTCACTCAGCATCAGTTGATGTAAATCTCTCCAAGCCTCTCTGTATTCATCCTGCTGGTCATTTCTTACAGAACAATAATATTCCATACCATTCATATACCATAATTTACCCAACCATTCTCCAATGGATGGGCATCCGTTCATTCTCCAGTTTCTAGCCACTACAAAAAGGGCTGCCACAAACATTTTGGCACATACAGGTCCCTTTCCCTTCTTTAGTATCCAACAATAAACTTTCATTTTGCAACTAATATTCAGGAATGAGTGCATTCTTTCACTCCTAAACCTGTGGCCGATCTAAAGGGGATTCTTAACAACTCTCATATTGCCACTAACCAATTGACCACCAGGATTGAGAGCACTCAAACCGAATCAAACTTTGCTTAACATTATTTGGGCCCCAGAAAGCCACAGTGCACCATGCACTGCCTCCTCTGGATTAACAGATTCTTTACTATTAACATCCAAATTTAGTTTGTGACACACCCAGTCTTTAGGGGAGCCAAATGTAGGCCAAATGGTGTCTCCACCAATATCTTTTTTGCCCTAGACAAAAGAACAATATCTTATCATATTTTCCTTGCTTTTTTCCTTATATTTTGGCAACTTGTTCCAATTACTCAACCTACGTCCCAAGGAATTATCTTTGGGTATTTCTTTATCCTGCTCCATGGAGGGTGGTTTGGACTGAGCCAAGCCATCTCAATTTGAAGATAATCTAAATTCCATATGCCCAATCATGACAGAGTCAACCTTCAGTCACCCAAAAGTCTAACCTGTCTAGAGCATCCCTCCAGAGTCTGTAGCCCTCAACTCAAGGGTTTCACAGGGATGCATATGTCTGGATTGTGTGCACACAAGGTGCCTGACTGCTATGCCCTCACATAGACCAGTTGGAATTTTGCCACAGAATTTCTTATGTTCGTTTTGTCCCAAATTTCTCTACTTTGGGCCACTTTGCCTTGGAGAGCAAGGAGAAGCCCCAGACACTCACGGGCTGCCTAAAACAGGGCAGGGCAACAACTCACCAGGTCACTTGATCCCAGACGAGCCCCCACAACTGCTTGGCTCAGACAGACAGGGGAGTGACCATCATATAATAAAATAGCCAGAGATATCACTAGAAGAAAAATGAATGTTTATTATATGTTCTTGCGAAAAGCTGTGTCACTCCAGTCAAACAAGCAATTGAAGGGAGAAGGCGCCTTTGAGACAGAGCAATGGATTAAATAGTCCTAACAAAAAAATCCCTCCCACCACTACTCCTCATCCTCATTGGAAACTGCCCTAGGAAATCGAGTTTTAGCCAAAAAAAGCAAAGTTGCCCATATTTGATTTAGGGTGAGGTAGCAAGCAAATGATGTCATGTAAGAATAGCAGGAAGAGGCAGTAGGTATGTCCTAATGGGAGTTGGTTCAGGCCTGCACCAACTTTGGAGTTAGTTAATCATTAATTAATTTCCATGACTGTCTGAGAGATCTCATTCATCTCCAGCTCATTCATGTATAATTTCTTTTCCTAAATAAGTGTACCTTATTGCAAAAATGGAAGGAAAAAAGATCCCCAAAGTTATTGAATCAATTAATTTTGGGCAGCATTGAAGGACTTTAATCAAAATATATTGGAGAATGTTTTTTTAAAGGAAGAAAGTTCAAGCAAGTAGAGATAGGAGAAAAATGGGTAGAAAGAGAAAGCAAGTTGGCATCTACACTAACACAATGTGAACGAAGGGTTTGAAAGTAAAAGGGTTTTGGAAAATATAGAAACATGTTTGCAATATTGAATTATTTGGATTAGCATCCTCTTTCTTTTTCAGTAGGTGGTTTTCCCTGCCTACATGCCCTGTCCTGTCTGTCCTTGCTGGGTCTGGATTAAGGGTTGGATTAAGAACACAAAGGAATTGATTTGGCTCTTTGTGTGACCTAAAAAGAAATAAAGAAAAACTTTTGGGGAGAAGGAATGCCACTATGAGTGTTTTTTAACATGAGCTAACTGATCATTGTGAACCCTTGGGAAAACTGAGATTAAATGTGACCATTAGTGCTTACAACTCCAGATTTTATTTTGTTCAAATTTTGTTCTGAAGTGAAATCATGTGATATGATTTACAGTGAGAAATTCTTCTATTAGGATAGTTGTGATAAGGCAAAACTTAATACAAATCAAAATCTGGCCTCCTAAATAAGCTATGTGACCCCAAGTGCTTCACCACTGCTTACCTCAGTTTCCTCATCTGCAAAGAAAATGAACAACAAAAGCAATTATAGCACTCTCCTCTCAGAGTTGTTGTGAGATCACATAATTATGAAGTGGTTAAACCAGTGCCTGAAATGTGGTAAGCATTATATAAATGTTAATGATGCTTATCATTACTATTATTTCTTGACTTGACTGTAATTCCTCCATAATGGATTATTTGATACTTGCTTTTAGATAGGATTAATATAGAATGCTAAAAGTGATGAAGTGGATGATTTTCTATGTGAGGTGAATTGAAAATGCATTCGATTTAACTGATGTTACCTTCCTGGCAATAACTTTGTTTCATGTTTTAAATACATGGTGTTGTGAATGCTATTTTGTGTTTCTGAAATGTTTTCTTATATTGTGAAATTTAAAATAGGAAGTAGAATTTCAGTGCTGTTAGGTATGAATTTTGCTGTTAAGGAATTTAGTAAAACATTTGGAAATGGTTATTTGATTACATAGGGATTGCTTTAAAAAGAAGAGTAATAACAGATTATTTAATATATACATATACATAAAAGATCTCTTAAGATGCCTTTTGTCTGGGACATTCTTCAGAACTTTCCATTTGGAGTGGGTTTCCACCACATGGTTTCTGCAAGGCTGGTGTAGCCCAAAGCTGCTGGCTTGGACGTTCCACTGGAAAGGAATGTCCCGACCAACAAAAGGTGTTTCTTACCTTTGTTCCATATATCGACTGCAGTGTTCTGCCAGCTGGCTCCCCACTCATTAAGATTCCTCACATGACCTAAGGCCTCATGGTTTCAAGTCACCAGTTCAAAAGGAACGGGATTAACCTCCAGGACTCTTGAAATAAATGGGAGCACTCTCTTGCCCTGCTCTATTCAAGGTCTGCAAGTCAAGCCCCACATTGAGCGCCAAAATTGCCAGAAATAAGAGTCTTGACGCTGAAAATCAGATATCAAGGAAAATTTGTTAAAGAAGAATCTGAAGGAATCATAGGAAGGTTTCTGGCCAGCAGGGAGCCACACTTTTCTTGGGGAAGAGGGAGCACTGAGTACCGCCATGGGGGAACGTGTATACTTGTACATGTGACGCAGCCCCTCGCATGGGTTTCTGATGTGCCCAGGACATGTTTCCCTTTAATATGTATAAAACATGCCCCGCATACATCCCATGTTCAAACATGGAAGAAAACTCCTCCTCTGGGGTGAGTTGTTTCATACTCAGTTACCCTATGAAGCAGGCACAGCAGTGGTTTGGTGAACTCGGGTGGCGGGCTCCAGCTAGTTTGGGCTGCAAGGGCCCAAACGGAACTTTGTGGTTTCCTCAAAGGCCCTTTCTGCTGCCTGCGTCCCCCTGTGCCTCCCGAGCCCCCCAGGTTCTTGTTTGCTCAAGGCTTCTCCTGATCACTCAATTGTTCTGTGAATCCTAACCTTCCTTAACCGCTCACGTTCTGAGTCAGTGGTAGCCACGGTCCCACACTGTCCCTCACTGTCCCACACTGTCCCTCCCTGTCCCACACTGTCCCTCACTGTCCCTCACTGTCCCTCACTGTCCCTCACTGTCCCACACTGTCCCACACTGTCCCTCAATGTCCCTCACTGTCCCTCAATGTCCCTCACTGTCCCACACTGTCCCTCAATGTCCCACACTGTCCCACACTGTCCCTCACTGTCCCTCAATGTCCCTCACTGTCCCACACTGTCCCTCAATGTCCCTCACTGTCCCTCAATGTCCCTCACTGTCCCACACTGTCCCTCACTGTCCCACACTGTCCCACACTGTCCCTCACTGTCCCAAACTGTCCCACACTGTCCCACACCGTCCCACACTGTCCCTCACTGTCCCACACTGTCCCAAACTGTCCCAAACTGTCCCACAGTGTCCCTCACTGTCCCAAACTGCCTCAAAGTTTGCAACACGGTGGAGACCCAACTCTTCAGCATTTCTCCCAATGGGAAACAGCTCAGGGGAGCCTCGGAAATGAAGAGGAGAAGAGCAGAATGGCCTCGGGGATGCTTCATGAACTCAGAGGTGAATCCTTGTGTTCCTGCTAGGCTTTCCCTGCTTCCTTTTCCAGAGTGGAAACAGCGCTGACGTTCTGCCTCAGGGATGGGGGGAGACGATCTTTTTTTTTTTTTTTTTTTTTTTTTTTTGCTGTTATGGAACTTTTATTTATTTTTTTTAATTTAATTTTTATTTTATTTTATAATTATAACTTTTTTTTACAATACATATGCATGGGCAATTTTTTACAACATTATCCCTTGCACTTACTTCTATTCAGATTTTTTCCCTTCCTCCCTCAACCCCCTCCCCCAGATGGCAGGCAGTCTTATACATGTTAAATATATTACAGTATATTCTAGATACAATAATGTGTGTAGAACCGAATTTTTTGTTGCACAGGAAGAATTGGATTCAGAAGGTAAAAATAACAGTTTACACTCATTTTCCAGTGTTCCTTCTCTGGATGTAGCTGATTCTGTCCATCATTAATCAATTGGAATTGGATTAGCTCTTCTCTGTGTTGAAGATATCCAGTTCCATCAGCACACATCCTCGTACAGTATCATTGTTGAAGTGTATAATGATCTTCTGGTTCTGCTCGTTTCACTCAGCATCAGTTGATGTAAGTCTCTCCAAGCCTCTCTGTATTCCTCCTGCTGGTCATTTCTTACAGAACAATAATATTCCATAACATTCATATACCATAATTTACCCAACCATTCTCCAATTGATGGACATCCATTCATCTTCCAGCTTCTAGCCACTATGAAAAGGGCTGCCACAAACATTTTGGCACATACAGGTCCCTTTCCCTTCTTTAGTAGTTCCTTGGGGTATAAGCCCAGTAGTAGTATGGCTGGGTCAAAGGGTATGCACAGTTTGATAACTTTTGGGGCATAATTCCAGATTGTTCTCCAGAATGGCTGGATTCTTTCACAACTCCACCAACAATGCATCAGTGTCCCAGTTTTCCCACAGCCCCTCCAACATTCATCGTTATTTTTTCCTGTCATCTTAGCCAATCTGACAGGTGTGTAGTGGTATCTCAGAGTTGTCTTCATTTGCATTTCTCTGATCAATAGTGATTTGGAACACTCTTTCATATGAGTGGAAACAGTTTTAATTTCATCATCTGAGAATTGTCTGTTCATATCCTTTGACCATTTATCAATTGGAGAATGGCTTTATTTCTTATAAATTAAAGTCAATTCTCTGTATATTTTGGAGATGAGGCCTTTATCAGAACCTTTAACTGTAAAAATGTTTTCCCAATTTGTTACTTCCCTTCTAATCTTATTTGCATTGGTGCAGAAACTTTTTAATTTGGTGTAATCAAAATTTTCTATTTTGTGATCAATAATGGTCTCTAGTTCTCCCTTGGACACAAACTCCTTCCTCCTCCACAAGTCTGAGAGGTAAACCATCCCATGTTCCTCCAATTTATTTATGGTTTCGTTCTTTAT
>NC_133623.1:82456766-82529266 GCF_048593235.1 Sminthopsis crassicaudata | reverse complement strand
GAGGGAGGACGGGAAGCCGGCCCCCGAATGCAATGCCTGCTCCTCCTGCTGCACCCTACTACGTTCCTGTGCTTAACCTGAGATGGCCGAGTCAGGCGTGCTTGGGGGGGCCAGGCTCAGAGGGGAAGGGGCCAGGGGGAGGCCCCTTCCCAGAAGGCCCCGAGCCCCACCTTCGGCCCTGTTGTTATTACAGAGCAGTGGAAAGAGCTCGGTTGTGGAAAGCATTGTGGGCCGGGACTTCCTTCCAAAGGGTTCCGGAATCATGACTCGCAGGCCCCTGATCCTTCAACTGGTGCACGTAGCCTCCCTGGAGGAGCGGCAGGCCACATCCCCAGAGACATGTGAGCATCAGGGCAAGGGCCGGGCGGTAGCAGGGAAGGACGGAGCCGGGCCACTGCCGCCGGCTGGCTTGAAGACTTGAGCCGGCCAGAATGTACCTCCTGAAGGGGACCTGCCCCCAAGCCCTGCAGGCTCCGGCTTCACAGCTGGAAGGGCCCTTGCTCCTGGTACAGAGGAGGCCCAGACGTGGGGAGTGGCTTCCCTGAGCACCAAGGTGGTGCTGGAGGCAGGCATGGGAACCCAGGTCTCTGATTCCAGCTGCAGCATCCCTGCTGCTCCACCACAGGGGTGCTGGGTCTGGGACCGGGGCCAGAAATGGCCCTGCCCTGGGCAAGTGGCCCTTCATCCCATTCTCCTCCCCTCAGGAGCGGATTGGTAATGGCAACGAGGGGGTGACCCTCCCCTTTCTTCCTGTCCCCACAGATATCCAAGCAGAGGAATGGGCCACTTTCCTGCACAACAGACAAAAGGTATCCCAACCGCCCCCGCTCGGCCCGTTTGCCAGACTGGGTCGGTGCTGGGAAGCTTCCTCTTCTCCCTTTGGACAGCACCGCTTCCTGCCTCACCCCCAAGCCCCCTGGCTACCTGGACTTCCCGGACTGATGCTGCCCCGGCCCAGGGTTGGGTGGGGGCAGAGCTCATGATCCTTGTGGAGTCACCCTAACTGGCAACCTTTAGGAAGGGATCATTCTCTTTCCTCTCCAGATCTTTACAGATTATCATGAAATCCAGAAGGAAATTTCTAATGAGACAGAGCGGATCACCGGGACTAACAAGGTGAGCACGGGTGGCCCCACCCCTGGTGGCCCCCCCCGGCCAGGTGCAGTGCAGCTGACCTTGACTCTCCTCCTGCAGGCCATCAGTCTTGCCCCCCTGTACCTGAAGATCTACTCCTCAAAAGTGCTCAATTTGACTCTGATTGACTTGCCTGGATTGACCAAGGTATGTTCACTCGGGGATCTCCTCAGTTCCCAGAGCTCGGAGGCTCCTCTGGCTGCTGATGGCTCAGTCTCCCATCTCTGCTGCCTTCCCCACTGGATCGGGGCCCAAGTCCGCCGACAGGGCAGCCATGTCCCCTTTCCCCCACATCCCCTCCACGTTCATCATGATCACTTCCGGGCATTTTAGCCCATCTGAGAAGTGGCAGTGGGCACCTCCGACTTGTCTCCATTTGCATTTCTCGGCTCACTAGGGATTTAGAGCATTTTTTCATCCGACTGGGAATAGCTCAAATTCCTTTACCTGAACGTTGTCCACTTAGACCCTTGGATCACTTCTCAGCTGGGGAAGGGCGAGAATCTGGGTCAATTGGACTCACTTCTGTCTGTATTGGAGAAATGAGGCCTTTCTCAGAGACGCCAGCGGGAAAATGCTTTCCCCGCTTCTGCTTCCCTTCTACTCTTGGCTGTGTTGAATGTGGGGAGTCTTCCACATGTCCTCCTCATTCCAGTGGTTTTCCTTTGTCGACAACCTTCTCCGTCTCCTGCATGTGCAGTGTTCATTGTCTGTTTGTCTGCATGCTGTCTTGCCCACTACACTGGGAGGTCCTTGAAGACACTGCCTCTTGGCTTTTTCTGTTCCTAGCTTAGTCTCCTACCTGGCACATAGTAGGCACTTAAGAAAAATCTTCCTCCCTCCCTCCCTCCCTCCCTACCTCCCTCCTTCCCTCCCTCCCTTCCTTCCTTCCTTCCTTCCTTCCTTCCTTCCGTCCTTCCTTCCTTCCTTCCTTCCTCCCTTTATTCCTTCCTTCCTCCCTTTATTCCTTCCTTCCTTCCTTCCTTCCTCCCTCCCTCCCTCCCTCCCTCCCTCCCTCGCTCTCTCCCTTCCTTCCTTCCTTCCTTCCTTCCTTCCTTCCTTCCTTCCTTCCTTCCTTCCTTCCTTCCTTCCTTCCTTCCTTCCTTCCTTCCTTTCTCCCTCCCTCCCCTCCTCCCTCCCTCTATCCCTCCCTCCCTTCCTTCCCATGGTAAGGCCATTGGGCTTGAATGACTTGCCTAGGGTGACACTGCTTCTTCAGGTCAGGTATCTGAGGCAGACTGGAACTCCGGTTCCCCTGACCCCACTGGACACCCAGCTGGCCCGCCCATGTTTGTTGGCTGATTGACTGGGGCCGAGATGCCAGAAGCCACAATAGTCCTTTTCTCCTCCCCTTGCCCTTGCCTCTTTGGCTGGTCATGGCTATCCCTGGGGCCTATCGGGGTTCCCAAGAGCAGCCGGGGCTTTTTGTGAGCTTTATCTCCTCCTGCCAGGTTCCCGTGGGGGACCAACCCCCCGACATCGAGGTGCTGGTCAGAGACCTGAATCTGTCCTACCTCATTAAGCCCAGCTGCCTCATCCTGGCTGTCACTGCTGCCAACACAGACATGTCCACTTCGGAATCCTTGAAACTTGCCCGGGAGGTGGATCCTGATGGTACGGGGCTGCTGGGAGCACTTGTGTGGATACGGGGAGGAGGGCCGGCAGTGCTGGGGGGAGGCCGCCTGGCTGGGCCAGTAACTGCATGGCCTTGACTAAGGCATTGGCCTTATTTCCCTTAGACAACATGGTGTCTGGACTGGGTGGGCTACTTAGGCCTTCTTTCAGCTTTCTGATGGAAGGCCTGGCCCTGAGCCTGAAATTTTCCTTTCCCGGACATCACTATCCTTACTAGGAAAGGACGCCAGGGGAGGGCGCCACTGCTTTTCCCCCTTTTAGGCCTGTTGACTCCTGTCTTTGGGGCCAAGAACTCTGCTCGCCCTCCCACTCCCTCACAAACCCTTTCCTGTGACCCTCCCCATCTGGCGTAGCCTCAGCCGCGAATGTGAGGGGCACTTTGGGGTTCAGAGGAGTCCAGTTCTCCCCAGGCAGCTCGTGCATGGCACAGAGCGCCCCCTAAAAGCCACCCAAAATCACTAACTCTGCCTCCGGACCTTGGGCTGAAGCCGTTCTCGGCTCTTCCCCCTTCTTAGGACGCAGAACCTTGGCAGTGATCACTAAGCTGGACCTCATGGATGCTGGGACAGATGCGATGGATGTGCTGATGGGCCGAGTCATCCCCGTGAAGCTGGGCATTATTGGGGTGGTGAATCGGTGAGTGGAGCTCTCTCGGTCGTCCCCCTGAAGCGGCGCCCGGCAGCAGGGAGGGGGGGAGGGGGAGACCGCAGCCGGGAGAAGGGAACACAGTGACATCAAAAACCCACTGACTCACAAACAGGCAAGCTTCTGAGGCCTTTAGGGGTTTTGTGAGTTCACCAGTGAGGTGAGTTCACTTCTTCTCCAAAGTCCAAAGCAGCAGAGTAATCTCTACAATGACAAGCAGAAGCAAAACCCGTAAAGGGACGGAGGCTAGGCTTGGAGCAGATGCACCCTTCTCCCTTATAAACATTTTACCATTGGCTTTGACTTGTACATCAGGGTCATTTTCCAATCCCAGATGAACCCTTCCTTGAAATGAGAAAGAGCTCATCAAAAAGCAACCCACATCTGAGCCAGAGCCTGGCATTCGGGGTTCCCCTTCTCCCAAGGGCCAGAGGCTTCTCTTCTCTACGGCCGAGATCCGTCCTTGGAGCGGCTCCTCCTTTGGCTTGGCTCGCTTTCCTTTCGATGATTTTAGTCCCTTTTCGCTGTGCTTGCTTCACATATACCAGGCTTCCAGAGTTCTCTGGGTTCCTCCAATCCGCGGTCGTTCCACCCTCATTCACTAAAGGCCGCACCATGCCACGTCACTTTGTTCAGCCATTCTTCCATCTAGGACCACCTGTTTTTGTTGCCAGTTTTTTGTTGCTGGAAAAACTTGGTGACTTTGGAATAAGTGGTAGACCTCTATCGGGAGCGTACCCAAGCAGGGGATTGATGTCACAGCACATGAACAGTTCGTTAACGTTCCCCTTACAATTCTAGATGGCTTTCCAGAAAGGGCAAACCAGTGTGCAGCTGCACCAGCACTCTGTCGGCCTGCCTGCTTTCCCACAGTGCCTCTAGCTTCTCCTTTTTTCCTTTTCCCTTTTGGCCAGTTGGGCAAAGCTGTCCCACTTGCATTTCTCTCATTAGTCATTTTGAGCCATCTTTCACATGGTTCTTGACTGTGAGTACATGAACTTTGCCCTCCCTCCAGGAGACTCCTAGGCCTCTTGCTGGCCTGGTTCCCCTTTCCTTTCTGTCTCCATAGTGGTCTAGCTACTTCCCTTTTGGCTACCATGAGCTGTTGCCTCCCCGGGACGGTTTTCCCGTTCACTTGCTAAGGAATAGTGCAGAGTCTCCAGGCACTTTGCCCATGTCCCTGCCCGTAGAAGGGAGCACATCCTTGGAGCTTGATGAGAACAGACCAAAAGGGCCCTTCTAGACTACCTCCCTTCTTTTGGTCCCTCCATCACAGTGGAGGAAAGGCCATTAGTAGCTGGGTGCCGGTTGTGGGAAGCAGCATTGACCCAGAGGAGAAATGAAGCAACGTCCGTCCTTCCTTCTCTTGGCCCTGTGGGAGACCGTCTGTGCAGAACGTTGCACTTGTAGTCTGACGCCACAGCTTGAGTTTTCCTTTTTCAAAAGAAGGCTCATTGGTAGAGACGGTGTCATCTCTAAAAGGACATAACGTGACAAGAAAAGATGTCAAAAAAACGAGATTCTTTTTTTATTATGGCTTTTTATTTACAAGGTATATGCAGGGGTAATTTGTCAGCTTTGACAATTGCAAAACCTCTTCCAACTTTTCCCCTCTTTCCCCCCACCCCCTCACCCAGATGGCAGGCAGACCAATCAATAGATGTTAAATATGTTAAAGGATATGATAAATACATGTACACATGTCCATACATTTATTTTGCTGCACAAGAAGAAGTGGACTTTGAAACAATGTAAAGGAAATCAAAAATGCAGGCAGAGAAAAACAGAGGGATTGGAAATGCTATGTAGTGGTTCACACTCATTTCCCAGAGGTCTGTTACTGGGTGTAGCCGCTTCTATTCATTATTGAACAAATGGAACTGATTTGGATTCTCTCATCATTGAAGAGAGCCACGTCCAGTACAATTGATCATAAGGTAGTCTTATTGCTGAAGTGCATAATGATCTCCTGGTCCTGCTCATTTCACTCAGCAACAGTTGATTTAAGTCTCTCCAGGTCTCTCTGTATTCCTCCTGCTGGTCATTTCTTACAGAGCAATAATATTCCATAACATTCCCATACCACAGTTTATTCAGCCATTCTCCAGTTGATTTGCATCCACTCAGTTTCCAGTTCCTGGCCACTACAAAGAGGGCTGCCACAAACATTTTGGCACATAGAGGTCCTTTTCCTTCCTTTAAGATCTCTTTGGGATATAAGCCCAGTAGAAACACTGCTGGATCACATTATGCACAATTTGATAACTTTTTGAGCATAGTTCCAAATGGCTCTCCAGAATGGCTGGGTGTATTCACAATTCCACCAACAATGTATCAGTGTCCCAGTTTTCCCACATCCCCTCCAGCATTCATCATTATCTTTATTCTAGCCAATCTGACAGGTGTGTAGTGGTATCTCAGAGTTGTCTTAATTTGCATTTCTCTGATCAGTAGTGATTTGGAACACTCTTTCATATGAGTGGAAATAGTTTCAAATTCATGATCTCAGAATTGTCTGTTCATATCCTTTGAACATTTATCTGTTAGAGAATGGCTTGATTTCTTATAAATTAGAGTCAATTCTCTATATATTGTGGAAATGAGGCCTTTATCAGAACCTTTGACTGGAAAAATGTTTTCCCAGTTTATTGTAAAACGGGATTCTTTTACAAATTCATTAATAGCTCCAGGAAAAGGCATCTTTCTAAGGAGGCATGTGTTGCATGGACGCATTAAGCTGTTATTTCCACACCTCCTCCCATTCCTCAGAATCTTGTTTCCATACTCTACTACTGACCTGCATAACCCCAGACTGAAACTTGATGCTTTTCACAGGAACCCACATGACCTCAAAACCAACAAGAGTATCTGTGAGGCGCTGTATGATGAGCAGGCCTTCTTGCAGAAGAAATACCCATCCCTGGCCAGCCAGAATGGAACACGCTTTCTTGCCAAGACACTCAACAGGTGCCTTGAGGGCGGTTGGGGCAGCCCGGGGGTCGTGCTGAAGAGTTCCCAGGAGTCACTTGGGCTTATGCTCCGTGCCTTAGGCTTTTCATGTACCACATCCGAGACTGCCTGCCTGAACTAAAGACACGTGTGAATGTGCTGACGACCCAGTACCAGTCCGTGCTGCAAAGCTATGGGCAGCCTGTTCAAGACCACAATGCCACTCTCCTGCAGATCATCACCAAGTTTTCCACTGAATACTGCAGCACCATTGAAGGAACAGCAAAGAATATTGAGACCTCCGAACTGTGAGTTTCGGGAAGGGTTGGCTGTTGCTTGGGGGAGCGAGCAGAAGATACAAAGGGCCATGGGACGGGAAATTTCTTAGGATAATGCCCAGAGAGCTTGGCCAGTTATTTGGAAGTTGGGCAGCGGCTCGGGATAATATAAAGCAGTAGAAATTCACCTCGAGACTTCACAAAAAACGCCAAAGGGGATTATGAAGAGTTGGCCATGGGGAATGACTGAACCCAAAAGCTCCATGGGGGGGAAAGGATTGTTGGGGGGTTGAATTAAGGTTGTCAGACCCCTGTCCCCCAGTGCTTCTGGTCTTAGAAGGCTGCGGGGGCCACGCTTCCCTCCAAGGTCTAGGGGTCATTCTCCAAAAAGCCCAAGCAGCAGTTAGTGGGTGAACAAGGACTTTATTGTTAAGGGTTTACTAGGTGCCAGGCCCAGTGCTACAGGCTTAGTAAACCTGCAAACCACAAAGACGGGCAAGCTCAGAGGGCTCCTGTTCTGATTGGGGAGGGCAGGGAGGAGTCTAGACACAATCAGGCACTAAGAGGCAGAGAGAATAGACGTGAGGTACGCTGGAGAGCAAGGCCTTACTTAGCAGCTGTGAAGTGGGAGGATTGGCGCCCAGCCTGGAAGGAAGCACGGGGAAGGTCGGCCACGAAGCTCCCTCTCACCTTGCCGGGATGGTATATGGCGCTTGTTGTGGAGCTGTGAGCGCTCTGTGCGATTCTCTGTCCCGCAGCACACCACGGCTGCCCGTGGGGTTCTCTTGGCAAAGTTACAAAGGGCTGAACATTTCCTTCTCCAGGGGATTCAGACAAACTGAGGGAAATGCTCAGGGTCCCTCAGCCAGTAAGGGCCTGAGGCCAGATTTGAACTTGGGACCTCCTGACTCCAGGCCCAGCTCTCTGTCCACTGCAGCACCCCCTAGCTGCTTCCTGATGCTTCCTGGAGCCGGAGAAATGGGACCAGCTGGCAGATGGGAAATGGAAAGAGCTGGGAGATGGGAAAGGGGAAGAGCTGGAAGATGGGAAAGGGGAAGAGCTGGAAGATGGGAAAGGGGAAGAGCTGGAAGATGGGAAAGGGGAAGAGCTGGGAGATGGGAAAGGGGAAGAGCTGGAAGATGGGAAATGGGAAGAGATGGGAGATGGGAAATGGAAAGAGCTGGGAGATGGGAGATGGGAAGAGCTGGGAGATGGGAAGATCTGGGAAAGCTCCTTAAAGAGGAGCTAGGCACTGAGTTTTTGGGAAATAGGGAAAGTAAGGCCCAGCAAGGCAAACAGCTGGCTGGAGAAAGTTCACAGTGAGTGACTTGTACAAGGAAGGTGAGGGCGAGAACCTTGACCAGCCGTGCCTTGTGTGTGCTTTTTTCTGTTTCCCAGTTCTCTTCCTGTTTCTGTATCTGACTGGTCCGAGGAAGGGATGGGGAGGGTAGGGCTTGGGATCGGCCATGGGCCAGGCGCCTCCCTGATGCTTCACTTCTCATCCCCCCAGCTGTGGTGGTGCTCGCATTTGCTACATCTTTCACGAGATCTTCTGCCGGACTCTGAAATCCATCGATCCCCTGGCCGGACTCAGCGTCCTGGACATCTTGACCGCCATCCGAAATGCCACGGTAGCAGATGCCCCCTTCACAGCCTCCTTCCCCATTCCCATCCATTCTTCCCCGGTTTGCTGTTGTTTCTGACGGTCTGTCTCGCCATTTGGGAAAACGTCCCTTTGTCAGAAGGCCGTGGTCAGCCAAAGGTACCCAGGCCCACTTCTGGGAAGGTGTTTGAGGTTACACAGCTGGTCAGTGGCTGAGCAGGTGTAGAAGCCAAGTCCTCCTGCCCCTTGGCAGCAGCTCTGTTCCTCTGGCCAGTCCCTCTCTGGGACGCATCTCTGAGAAGAGCCTTGACTGCTTGCATTGACTTGTTTGCAGCGGCTTTTCTGGGGAGCAGGCCCTGGGCCTTTGGGGGAGAGGGCAGAGAGGGGGAATTCCTGGGAACAGGCAGGAGGAGAGTGTCAGCCTGAGGATCAGGAGCCCCTGGAGCCGTGAATCAGCTGGTGTGAACCGTCCAGCACCGGTTATCTCCAAGCACGGCAGGCACTGTGCTAGGCCCGGGGAGAACGGGCAAGCGACCCCAGAGAAGCTCCAGTTCAAATCTTGGCATCATGTCTGTGGCCGTGGCCTTCACTGTGGACTTGCAGGCAGAATAACCCTGATAGAAGTCCTCGCGTTCATAGAAGGCTAGGACACGGGCAAAGCATGAGTGAGGGAGGGCAAGGGACCAGCAGGGAGAAAGATGAGTTTCAGTGGAGTGGGAGGAATGGGCGTTTCCCGGGAGACAAGAGGTGGTGATCATTGAAAGACCTTCGCCCGGGGCCTTGGCCTCCCAAGCTGAGGGTGAGCCCAGGGAGGGCAGGAGTCAAGCTGCACCATGGCCCTGCTTCTGCTGACCCCCCGCCCCGCCCCCAATTTAAGCATGTAAGGATGCTGGAATCAGAAGCTGAAAAGGAGATGCTAAAGCCCCAGTAACCTCCCGCCCTCTTCCCATCTTGTTCCCTCACTGCTCTCCCTGGCAGAGAATGGGCCTGGAGAGCTCCCACTCACAGGTTGGGAGGGCCACGCCGGGGCTGGCCAGCTTCCTCCAGACCCAGGGTCCTGAAGCTGAGCCCGCCTGTGCTGCTTTCCCCCCCAGGGGCCTCGCCCAGCCCTCTTCATCCCGGAGGTCTCCTTTGAGCTGCTAGTAAAGAGACAGATTAAGAGGCTGGAGGAGCCGAGCCTCCGCTGCGTGGAGCTGGTGCATGAGGAGCTTCAGAGGGTCATCCAGCACTGCTCCACTTATAACACCCAGGTGAGGGGGCAGAGGAGAGGCAAGGGGAAGGGCCCAGAGCAGGAGCCAGTTCCCCGGCCTCTGCTGGGTGAAGGGGGCGGGGGCCTCGGGCTCGGTTGGGAGGGAGGCAGCAGCCTGCCTGCCACCTCCTGGGTCTCATGAGCTCGGCCCTTCTCAGGAGCTGCTGCGCTTTCCCAAGCTACACGAGGCCATCGTGGAGGTCGTGACCGCTCTCCTGAAAAAGAGGTTACCCATAACCAATGAAATGGTAAAACCCAAGGCGGTACTCTGGGAAACAGCTGCCCTCGGGGAAAATGACGCCCCCTGGGCCCGAGGGACACACTGAGCCCAGAACGTCCAGTCTGCCCAAGCTCGTAATAGCCCGGACAGGGCGTTGGCGGCAGTGCTAGCAGCCGGTTTAAGGCTTGGTCGGGAGAAGGAAGGGGAAGGGAGAAAGCAGGGCTAGGGAAGGGCACAGGCCGCTGTGGCACTTTAGCTAGGGGTTCAAGGGACAAAGAGCTAGCCGAGCCTCTGCCCAGCATCACTTCCAGGGTAAGCTCCACGGATGCTGGCAAATACGCCGTCCCCGGCAAATGGTCGACTGAAGACATACCCGGGAGGCCGTGCTGCTCTTGGGACAGCCTGTGGTCAGAGACTCACAGCAGGAGGGCGGGGCCTTGGGGGCAGAGGCCAAACAAGACAAGGACAGGATCCTGTTCAGTCCAGAGAGAAAGTGATGAGAGAATGACAGAGGGCTCGTGGGGGAACCCAGACTTCTCCGATTTGACTGTCGCTGCCCCTGGTCCAGGCAGGTGACGTGGCTCCCGCCTCTGTTCCCCCAACCCAACGAGCCAATAGAAAGAGGGGAGGGGGGGACGAGTGAGACGGGACAGCTCCTGCACCTTCATTGCCTTCTCTTGCAGGTTCACAACCTCATGGCCATTGAGCTAGCCTACATCAACACCAAGCACCCAGATTTGGTCGATATGGCTTTTGTGTCTCCGTCCATCAGCATTCCCAAGGTACTTGGGGGGGGGGATCGCCCAGCAGGCCCTTCCCGCCATCCCGGCGAAACGGGTGTCAGTGGCCATCCAGAGCGGCCTCGTGGCGGGCTAGGCCGAGGGCTGAAGTTGAAGTCAGAGGATCTGAGTTCAAGTGCGGGCTCTGGCCCCGTTTCCTCCTCTCAGATGGGGGGAATTGAACCCGATGCTTCTCTGAGCAAGGGCACCTCCAGGCTTCCCACTGTGTGAGCCTGTAAAGAGGGACCGGGCCCAAAGGCCGACTGGGACGGGGAGGTCGTCCTGCTGACCTGGCTCGGCTCGGTCGGGGCGCGGCTCGGTCACGGCATCCCCGAACGTGGAGACGCCGAGGAAGCTCCCGACCCCCTCCCTGGATCGCCCCTTTGCTCAGCACAGGAGCTTTTGTTGACATCCCCCTTCTGAGACTCAGCTGCTCGGCCTCCATGTAAATTGTGGTGTGGCCGGGCTTCCATTTAGAGACCAACTAAAAAACGGAGCGATTCCTCTGGGAAGGAAGAGGGATGGTGCAGTGCATGATGGGAAGCTGTGGATGTGTGAAAGTGGTTGCAGGGGGTGCCGAACTCCGCTTGGGCTGGAACAGAGGCCACTTTGTGCTAGCGTCTAAAATCCATGATGCCCAATGGTCCCAGAGCTGCATTGTACCTCTCTGCCAGGTGATTCTGACTTGCAAAATGAGAGACAATGCTGCTGTGACCCCAGAGGACAGAGCTGGTAGCTCAAGGTTCCCCTCCTTTCGGGCACGTGAGGTGGGCATCTTTCACGTCCCTGTCCCACCCACTGTTTTAGAAGTCCGCCAGGCTGCTGAAGTCAGGTTTCTGCACGCGCCTCACCCTGATGCGCCGGCACTCCTGGCGACGGGCACGCATATTGAATATTGCCACGTCCTGTCCTTTTCCCTCCCCTTCGTCCTGGCAGAGTGACGCCTACCAGGGCAATGGTCCTAGATGCTGGAAGAGCGAGGGGGACGCGGATGACAGTGTTCCCAAGGAAAGGGAGAACAGCAGATCACCGTCCCAGTTACACGTCTCCCCTGTCACCAGCCAGATACGTGCCATCAACTTCTTAGATGTGGTGAGTGGCATTTGTGTTCAGCGGGGATGGTGGCTTCGCTTCGGGGACTGGAAAGTTCTGTCTGGGCTTGACAGTAATTTCTACCACATGGGACAGCCTAACTCGGGGTCTCACACTAAGCCACTGCTGAGACCTAGGTCACTGGGTTCCCTTTTCCCAGGAGTTGCTCAGCAAAGCGGGTCTGCCTCAGAAAGGACCCCAAGACAGTAGCACCAAAATCGAGCAGAGCGTTTTGCTAAAGTCTGGGCCCAAAAGGCTCCAGCCCCCTGACTTTGGGTCCCTCCTCTTTGCCTCTGATGTCCGTACTGTGCTCAGCTTCCCTTGGACTTGCCTCTGGTAGCCAGAAGCAGAGCCCTCTGCTCTTGGGCCTGCAGAGCGCACTGCTTGAGGGTGCCCGCCAAGTACCTGGTTCCTTTCTTGCGGGGGAGCACCACCGAGGGATGGGAGTCCTGAGGTGGAGGTCTGGGGGCCGGTTCAGCTTCCCGGCTCATCCCCTTCCGTGGGTCTCTTACTCATCGCTCACATAGACCTAGGGAGCCACCTGCCCGAATCCCAGCAATGGTAGTAGCCGGGATCCAAAGCCCCCCTCCAACGCACTGGCCTTGTTAGTACGCAGACTGAATTACCCAGGAAGCAATGCCCTCCTAGTACTCCTCAGGACAGACACCATGCTCAGTCTGTCCAAGAGGCTGCTGGTACGTTTTAGGGAGACGTTCCTAACCCTGGCCAGGGCGAGAGATTTGTTTGTAGACAAATCAAAACCGGCCAGGGTGCCGACCTTCTCAGTAGGCGCTGGGATTCTGGGGCCGGCCCTTTGTTGAGGTCATCCCATGGGGCTTTGGGCGTCCAGGAACAGCACTTTGAAGGGTCACCAGTGGGGACTGGCTTATAGGGAATCTCTTCCAGGGCCCAGACTCCCAGCTAGTGCTGTCAGTTACCTCTGGGAGAAAGCTTTCTCAGCCACGCGATATTCAAGTCCCCTCCACAGGGAGCATGGCGTCACGGGAGAAACTGCACTAGGCATGGGGAGGTTGGAGGACCGGAGCCAAAAGTGCCCTCGTCAGCTCTCTCACCCGGGCTCTGATGGGCGTGAGTCGGGCCGACTACGGGGCCCTCCTTCCAGAGGACTTACGGACGATACGCCACGGCCCTTCTTTCTGTCGGCAAATGACCTGACGGGGTCCCTGCCGTTCCCACGTGCATTGGTCCCTTTGGGGAAAGCGGTTTCAGGACAATGACGAGCACAGAAGCCAGACTGTAGAACTGAGAGTGAGAGGAAAGCACGTGCAGACACCAAGTGTCGAAGGCTTCCTGAAAGACTTTCCCAGAAAGGGGCAGGAGAGGTGCAGGGACGACGGCCTGTGGGGACGGATCAAGGGAAGGGCTTTCGCCAAGGGACATGTTGGAGTGATAGGGAAGCGGCCAGTAGGCAGGGAGAGAGTGGGTGATGGAGGAACCCGTCTGTGGGAGAAGACGGGACGGCAAGCGATGGGGTGACCTCTCACGGACAGAAGTTTGCCTTCCCAAGAGGGGCCACCGCTTCAGTGGGACAGAGCGGAGGAGATCGCCTCACATGGCGTCTGAGGGGCGAGAGAGAGGCAGCTGTCAGGGGGTGACGGTAGTTGTTCCGGGGAAGCAGCAGCCAAGGGTTCCAGAAGCTGAGAGCACGGGAAGAGGGCCATGGAGGTTCGAGGAAGGGGGAAAACATGTGCAGCAAAGGCTGCTTGGGCGAGTGGGGGAACGAGTCCTTGGGAAGATGGGAAAGCATTGCCTTGCTGTGGAGAGGGCCCACTTGAGATTCAGGAGGGTAAAGGTGAATGGACCCCGCCAGCAGGTGGTGTGGGTCTCTGGCTTCCTTCGGCCCCCTTTGAGTAGAAGCAAAGGCATGAGCTGAGGGAAGCGAGCACGCCAGGGCCACGGCTCGGCAGGGCAAGATCAGCGATCGGGGAAAGGGCCCGAGGCTCCTGAGGAGGGTGTGGACTTGAACCCCTTCACCAAAAGGCCCAGATGGGGAAGAGACCCAAGTTCAGCCTGCAGGGGTGATGAGTGGGGAGAGAACTGAGGGTCGGAGGGAGTGAAGATCACGGTAAGGCTCGAGGACATGGCGTGGGCTTCAGAGCAGGGGGGGGGGGTTGGAGTAACAACCAGATTGTGATCGATTAAGGCATTTCCGCGTGCCCGAGCATGGAAGTAGAACGTTTGCGTGGGATGGTAAGAGCTGCTCTAGGCTACGTGCAGCCCAGAGGTAAGGTGGGAAACGTGGAGGCTGAGATTGCAGAGAGCTGCAGTGTGCAGGGGAGTGGGACGGGAAGGTGGCTGAGGACCACGAGGCCACGAGAAGCCATTGTTTCGTCGCCCTTTGAAGGCAGCACGGAAGGTGGGAATGTGAAGGTGATCTCGCCAACCTAAACAGGAGGAAAGGTGCTGTGATGTTCGTGTGAACGGGGAGAAGAGGGGCAGGAAGAGCCCGAGGACTGTGCCAGGGTCCGGGCTGGAGGCCGTGAAGCCTGAACCCTGGGGCTGGTTGCCTTTTGAATGGGTGGGGGATGGGTGGAGAGAGGGAGGGAATCAGAAAGTTCACCCACAAAATACTGGTCCTAGGGGAGCACCTCCTGGCTGTCCCCTCAAACAAGGGGAGAGTCTTGTAGCTCAGGGCACGGAGCTGATACCGCCCCTCCAGAGACTGCCCAGAAGAGTGAGATTCAGCACAGGGAGGGGGCGGCTTGCACCAGAGCCCTCAGCACCTTGGGCCGCCTGTGGGACCCTGGTGCACAGATGCCCGGCCTCATTGTGCTGGAGGACGTGCTTCCTCTTATTGGCCCCCCGTTTTCCTCCTGTGTCCCCCCCAGCCCTTGCCTTCAACTTCTAGAAAGCTGAGTCGCAGAGAGCAACAAGACTGTGAGATAATCCACAGACTGATCCGATCCTACTTCCTTATTGTCCGGAAGAACATCCAGGACAGGTAGGGAGGAGTGTGCTGTGTATCTGCATGTGTATGTGTGCACACACGTGTCTCTGTGTGTTCCTGTGTGCGTCTGCGCATCCGTGTGCACGTAACGGTTCCTCACCAGCTGCTCTCCTGACCCACAATCTGGGCGTGATTAATGGTGAGAAGGAATCGGGGATGGATAGATCTCTACCAGTTGATTCTCTAAAGCAAGTATGGCTGTGTTTGCATTTCCCTTCATGACATCCTTGTGAGAAAAACAAGGGGAGGAACGTCCAAACGGGAAACTGAGGCTCAGAGAAGGCCAATTGTCCACAGGGAGCCGGACGGGAACCCGGGTTACCTGCATCATCAGAACTCCCCGGGAAGGGGAAGTCTTTCTAGGTTTCCTGTGGGCCCCTTGCTCCCTGCTTTAGAGTGTGACCCCCCACCCTGTAAGACTTCCCAGCTAATGCCGGCCTGGTCTCTCTGTCTCCCGACTCAGTGTCCCTAAAACTGTCATGCACTTCCTGGTGAACTATGTCAAAGAGCACCTGCAGAGTGAACTGGTGGGACGGCTGTACAAGGCCCAGCTCCTGGATGTGCTGCTGACTGAGTCCAAAGACATGGCGCAACAGCGCAATGAGGCCGCTTCCATGCTCAAGGTATGGAGCTGCTGATCCTAGTGAGCCCTCTCCTTGCCCCCGCCCTTCCTTAGGGGACTGAGCGATGCTTCCTGGCACCCACAGTTTTCTTTTCTTTCTTAGGTCCTCCAGCAGGCCAACCAGACCATCTCAGAGATCCGAGAGACCCAGCTCTGGTGAATGGCACGCCCCGTGCCCGCTGCCCTGAGTCTGCCGTTGCCTTAGGGGTACAGCTGCCAGCTTAGGGTTTTGCCATCCTCACTCCAGACCCGGCTGTTTCTCTCCTACCTGTCTGTTCTGTGTATTTTCTTCATGATCCAGTTGAACAATTCTGAAAGAGATTATAACATGCAAACTCTCAGGAATATTATAGTGAAATTCCTGAGCTACCAGCTCAGAGAAAATGAGCCAGCAGCCCAAAACAAAAACAAAATCCCCAATCCAGATATCATAGCCCCACAGTCAGGATAATCCAAACCTAGGCCCGAAGGTCTACGGAACCATACTCACCTTTTGAGCCAGAAATACCGCTCCTCCGTCTGTTGGCCAAAAACATGCAAACCAGATCTCTGTACAGAAATGTTTATAGCGGCCCTTGATGGGGTGGCAAAGAATTAGAAATTGTCCATCAGCTGGGAAACTGCTGAACAAGTGCCTGGATCTCATTGTGTAACCATGTCAAATAGCTAGTTTTCTCAAACAAGAGGTGTGTGTGGGGGGGGATATAATTTGGAACTCAAAATTTTAAAAAGAAGAATGTTAAAAAGTGTTTTTGCATGTAATGGGGGGGGGAAGCCAAAATATTAGAGGTTTTTTTTTTTTAATGATGCAAAGATTGTTCTTAAATGTGTAAATTTGTTCTGAAGAAGCAACTTTCATTGCCTTCAAATTAAAGATGACTTGTAGGAAATGTTGCAGACTGACTTTTTTATGAATAGTAAATTTAATTAAATTTATTATTCACATACTAGGTTGAATTCTCCTTAAGTATCTTTTTATTATTATTATAGCTTTTTATTTACATGATATATGCATGGGTAATTTTACAACACTGACAACTGCCAAGCCGTTTGTTCCAATTTTTCCCCTCCTTCCCCCAACCCCCCTTCGCCAGATGGCAGGTTGACCAATACATGTTACATATGTTAAAGTATAAATTAAATACGATATATGTATACATGTCCATACAGTTGTTTTGCTGTACAAAAAGAACTGGACTTTGAAATAGTGTAAAATTAGCCTGTGATGGAAATCAAAAATGCAGGTGGACAAAAATAGAGGGATTAGAATTCTATGTAGAGGTTCATAGTCATCTCCCAGAGTTCTTGCACTGTGCATAATTGTTTCAGTTCATTACTGCTCTATTGGAACTGATGTGGTTCATGTCATTGTTGAATAGGGCATGTCCATCAGAATTGATCATCATATAGTATTGTTGTTGAAGTATACAACGATCTACTGGTTCTGCTCATTTCACTCAGCATTAGTTGATGTAAGTCTCTCCAGGCCTTTCTGAAATCACCCTGCTGGCCATTTCTTACAGAACAATAATATTCCACAATATTCATATACCACAATTTATTCAGCCATTCTCCAACTGGTGGTCATCCATTCAGTTTCCACTTTCTGTCCTCTACAAAGACGGCTGCCACAAACGTTCTTGCACATTCAGGTCCCTTTCCCTTCTTTAAGATCTCTTTGGGATATAAGCCCAGTAGTAGCACTGCTGGCTCAAAGGGTATGCACAGTTTGATAACTCGTTGACATAGTTCCAAATTGCTCCCCACAATGGCTGGATGTATTCACAATTCCACCAACAATGTATCACACTGACTTTTTAATGGAAACTTTCTTCTCTGTACCTCTCTTTTTGCACTGTCTGTGTTTTTATGTGGCCTGATATGCAAAAGGGAAAATAACTTTTCTTCAGAAAGAAAGTCTCTCTCTGCCTTCCTACTACTGGTCAGTTTAGGGAGACAGACAAGACACCCAGATAAGAAGAAAGATAAAAAAAAAAAAAAAACAAGAAGAAGCAGAGGAGGAGGAAGAGAACAACAACAGGGAACAAGAGTGATGAAAGAGGATCTCTGTTCCCCATGCATGGCACCATAAAATTGGAGACTAGATTTGTTTTCTCTAGTATAAATTTCCTCATTGTGGCTTGAATTTCCCTACATGCTGAAACAAGGAAGTTAGGTGGTGCAGTGGATAGCGTGTCAGGCCCGGAGTTAAGAAGACCTGAATTTAAATTTGGCCTCAGACATTTTCTAGCTGTGTGGACCTATAGGTTCCCTTTCCTCTTAGTCTCCTTTACCCACTTTACCACTTCCCACTTGATTCTGCTACAAGCCATGATAATAACTGCTCAATAGCAATGCCCTTGTTCTCTTCCTCTTTCTGGGAGTGCACCCCAGGTGCCACCTTTCCAATCCTTCCCACCTTTCAGGTAGGGATTTCTATCCATGTCTCGCCAACATTTAGACATTTCTGTACAACTGATCATTTTGGGCTAAAGGTCTGTTCTCAGATAGGTCCGTTCCCACACACTATTCCCTAGTTTCAACTCTTGCCCCGGCTGATTCAGGCAGTATTTCCTTTTCCTATCTTCTGTCAAATGATGTTTCTCTCCTAAATTCCAGAAACCAGTGCCATTATGAACCTGGGATCAGTTCCTGAGCATTCAGGCTGGCCTTGAGCGACAGGTACCTATGGCCATTGGCTCAGGAGCTGGGGCCCACCACAGATCCAACAATTTGATAAGTTAAAAGTCCTTCCTATATTCTGCATGAGAAAGGGGAACTGGTTCTCATCTCTGGGAGGTAAAGGTCTGGTCTCTGTAACCACCATGATTGTCATGAAGAAATGAGCCCAGGGAGAGCCCCATGAGGTCCAACTATTATTACTCTACCAGGTTAAGGTGGGGCTCCAGGAGGCAAATTTATCAGCTCCCAAACAGGCAACATGGACTAATGTGGCTAATGTAGGGGGAAAGAGAGCAATGAAAAGAATAATACGTAGACAACTACAATACACTGGGATCAGGGATCATGCTCCCATTCATGGAGGCCCCCTTCTCTAATGTAATTTGAGGCCTCCTTTATCTTAGACTGATAAAGGTGGAGCCTCAGGTCCTTTTGTTCTGATATGGTGTGTCCAGCCTCGTTCCTGGGTCCGAATTGCAGTGTACGGGGTTTGTAGCACCTGGCAGGATCCGTCCCAGCATCGAGTCAGCTTCTCATGCTTCTGGGATCGGGTCAACTGCAATCTGGTTTCTATGGACAGGGAAACCTAGGGGGGCATTTCAGCTATCAGCCCTTTTCATTGTACTTCTCAATGTTATACCAGTGACTTCACATCTCTTAAGAAATAAATCCTTTAAATGCAGGGAAACACAATTTGTGAATTGGAAAAGGTTAAAAAGTCCCTGGAAAGTAGGATTTGTGAATTGTAAAAGATAAGGAATTCCCAAGAAAGTAGGATTTGTGAATTGGAAAAAGAAAATAACACTTAAAAAAAAAAAAAAAAGAATTAGTGAAATGGAAAAAAATCCCACAGAGCAAAACAACTCATTTAAATACTCAATTGGACATATGCAAAAAAAAGTTTTAAAAAAGATAATGAAGAAAATAACTCATTAAAAATCAGGATTGAACAAATAGAAATTAATGATTAATTGAGACCCCAACAATCAGTCAAGCAAAACAAAAAAAAAAAAAAAAAGAAAGAAAGAAAGAAAGAAAGAAAAACTGGAGAAAAATGTCAAATATTTACTTGGAAAATCAACAAATTTGGAAAATACTGTGTTTCCCCGATAATAAGACACTGTCTTATTATTTTTTTGGGACTAAAAAACACCAGAGGGCTTATTTTCAGGGGAGGGCTTATTTTATCCTCCATCATGCCCCTTTTATCCTCCATCATGCCCATTTTAGCCTCCATCATGCCCCTTTTATCCTCCATCATGCCCATTTTAGCCTCCATCATGCCCCTTTTAGCCTCCATCATGCCCCCTGAGTGCTTATTTTATTCTCCATCGCTTACTGAACTTACCGAGTTTTTAGATGGTCCTGTCTCAGCTCTACTCCGCGGCGCTGCTCTCAGTAGCGCCAGCAAGCAAATCACCAGGGAAGAAGAGGATGACGCGCTCACTGCTGCAGCTCTAATTGGATGCAGCTCGGAGCGCGACGTGCGTTTCACCCGGGAGGGGAGGGCGGCGGCGCTGCTTACTGAAGGTACCGCTACACAGCATATAGCGCAGGGGATCACCATGATGACCGTTTTCATAGTAAGTTCGATAGGGCTTCTTTTCGGGGAGGGCTTATTTTAGCGGAATATTAAAGAGTATGTGGGTGTCTTATTTTCAGGATAGGTCTTATTATCGGGGAAACACGGTAGATCTAGGAGAGATAATCTGAGGATTATTGGACTTCCCAAAAATTATGAGGAGGAAAAAGGCCTAGATTCTATTTTAAAGGAAATCATCAAAGAGAACTGCCCAGAGGTAACAAAACCAGAAGGGAAAGTAGGCATTGAAAGAATTCATCAAACGCCTTCTGAAAAGACCCTAAACAAAACACTCCATGGAATATTGTGGCCAAACTTCAGAACTATCAGACTAAGGAAAAATCTTGTGAGCAGCCAGGAAAAAGCAATTCAAATATCAATGTGCCACAGTAAGGGTCACTCAAGATCTGGCTGCCTCCACATTAAAGTATCGAAGGCCCTGGAATCTGTTATTCTGAAAAACAAAAGAACTTGGAATGCAGCCAAGAATAAACTACCCAGCTAACCTGAGCATTTTCTTCCATGGAAGGAGATGGACATTTAATGAAACAGATGAATTCCATTTGTTTCTAAAGAAAAAAACCAGATGTAACAAAAAAATTTGATCTCCAACCACAGGACTCAAGAGAAGCAGAAAAGGGTAAAAGGAACTCTTGAGAACTGTATCTCTGTTGTGGATATACAGAAAGTCCACATGTATAATTTGATTTTACTGATATAACATAAAAAAGGGGAAGTAGAAATGGAAAGGGGATGGTGTCAGAAAACAGGAAAACTGGAGATTAAAAAAGGGAAATTACATCCTATGAAGAGGCGAAAACCTCTCATATCTGAGGGAAGTTAGAGACAGGGAGGAACATTGTGTCAATCATACTCTCATCAGAATTGGTTCAAAGAGAAAATAATTGACATATTTGTTTTGCAGAGAATTCTCTTTCACCTCATTAATAGGGGGAGAGGAAAAGGGAAAAGGAAAAGTAATAAGGGAAGGGTACAAGAAATGGGAAGGGATTTAAAAGGAGTGGGGAGGGATACTAAAAAGGGAGGGCTGCATGACACAAGTGGAGCCCATAAGTTTAATACTGGGGAAGGGATTCAGGGGGGGCAAGGGGAAAAAGCATAATCTAGGGATAATATGATGCTAGGAAATGCAGAATTAGTTCATTTTAACTGTAAACGTGAATGGGATGAACTCTCCCATTAAACAGAGAGGTATAGCAGACTGGCTCAAAAGTCAGAACCCTACAATATGTTGTTTACAGGAAACACATTTAAAGCAGGGAGATACATACAGAGTAAAGGTAAAAGGCTGGAGCAGAATCTATTATGCTTCAAGTGAAGTCACAAAAGCAAGGGTAGCCATCCTGATCTCAGATCAAGCAAAAGCAAAAATTGATCTAATTAAAAGAGATAAGGAAGGAAACCATATCTTGCTAAAGTGTAGCACAGACAATGAAGCCATATCAATACTAAACATATGTGCACCAAGTAGTATAGCATCTAACTTCCTAAAGGAGAAGTTAAGAGAGTTGCAAGAAGAAATAGACAGTAAAACTATACTAGTGACAGATCTCAAACTGTACTCTCAGAATTAGATAAATCAAACCACAAAACAAATAAGAAAGAAATTAAAGAGGTAAATAGAATAATAGAAAAATTAGGTATGATAGATCTTTGGAGTAAACTGAATGGTGATAGAAAGGAAAATACTTTCTTCTTAGCAGTCCATGGAACTTATACAAAAATTGACCTATATTAGGATATAAAGATCTCAAAATTAAATGCAGGAAGCCAGAAATAATAAATGCTTTCTTCTCAGATCACAATGCAATAAAAGCTACATTCATCAAGAAGTTAGGGGTAAACAGACCAAAAAGTAATTGGAAACTAAATAATCTCATCTTAAAGAATGATTGGGTGAAACAGAAAATTATAGAAACAATAATTTCACTCAAGATAATGACAACGATGAGACATCATACCAAAATTTGTGAGATGCAGGTAAAATGGTAATAAGGAAAAATGTTATATCTTTAGAGGCTTACTTGAATAAAATAGAGAAAGAGAAGATCAATGAATTGGGCCTACAACTTAAAAACCTAGAAAAAGACCAAATTTAAAACCCCCAACCAAATACTAAACTTGAAATTCTAAAATAAAAGGAGAAATCAACAATATTGAAAGTAAAAAAAAAAAAACTATTGAATTAATAAAGAAAACTAAGAATTGGTTTTATGAAAAATCCAATAAAATATATAAACCTTTGGTAAATCTGATAAGAAAAAAGGAAAGAGGAAAATCAAATTGTTAGTCTTAAAAATGAAAAGGTGGATCTTTCCACCAATGAAGAGGAAATTAGAGAAATAATGACTTACTTTGCCCAACTTTATGCCAATAAATTTGATAACTTAAGTGAAATGGATGACTACCTCCAAAAATATAGGCTTCCTAGATTAACAGAGGAGGATGTAAACTGCTTAAATAGTTCCATTTCAGAAAAAGAAATATAACAAGCTATTAATCAACTCCCCAGGAAAAAATCCCCAGGACCAGATGGATTTACATGTGAATTCTACCAAACATTTAAAGAACAACTAGCCCCAATGTTATATAAACTATTTGAAAAAATAGGGAATGAAGGAGTCCTACCAAACTCCTTTTATGACACAGACATGGTATTGATACCCAAACCAGGTAGGTTGAAAACTGAGAAAGAAAACTATAGACCAATCTCCTTAATGAATATTGATGCTAAAATCTTAAATAAGATATTATCAAAAAGACTTCAGAAAATCATCCCCAGGATAATACACTATGATCAAGTATGATTTGTACCAGGAATGCAGGGCTGGTTTAATATTAGGAAAACTATTAGTATAATTGACCATATTAATAATCAAATTAACAAAAACCATATGATCATCTCAATAGATGCAGAAAAAGCATCCATTCCTACTAAAAACACTTGAGAGTTTAGGAATAAATGGACTATTCCTTAAAATAAGGAGCATATAGTTAAAACCGTCAGTAAGTATTATATGTAATGGAGATAAACTGGAACCTTTCCCAGTAAGATCAGGAGTGAAACAAGTTTGCCCACTATCACCATTACCATTCAATATTGTATTAGAAATGCTAGTCTCGGCAATAAGAGTCGAGAAAGAGAAACAAGTGTAGGAAATGAGGAAATCAAACTATCACTCTTTGCAGATGATATGATGGTATACTTAGAGAACCCCAAAGATTCTAATAAAATGTCATTAGAAATAATTTCCAACTTTAGCAAAGTTGCTGGATACAAAATAATTCCACATAAATCCTCAGCATTTTTATACATCACCCACAAAATCCAACAGCATGAGATACAAAGAGAAATTCCATTCAAAACAACTGTCGAGAGTATAAAATATTTGGGAATCCATCTATCAAAGTAAAGTCAGGAATTATATGAGCAAAATTACAAAACACTTGTCACAAAAATAAAGTCAGATTTAAATAATTGGAAAGACATTAAGTGCTCTTGGATA
The DNA here is from genome assembly GCF_048593235.1 of Sminthopsis crassicaudata. NCBI lineage: Eukaryota > Metazoa > Chordata > Mammalia > Dasyuromorphia > Dasyuridae > Sminthopsis > Sminthopsis crassicaudata. Next base: position 82,506,301 of record NC_133623.1, on the reverse strand, counting down.
GGCCAAGCGAATATAAAGAAGATGACAATACTTCCTAAACTAATCTATTTATATAATGCTATACCAGTCAGACTCCCAAGAAACTATTATAATGACCTAGAAAAAATAACAACAAAATTCATATGGAAGAACAAAAGGTCTAGAATTTCAAGGGAATTAATGAAAAAAAAAATAGTCAGATGAAGATGGCCTAGCTGTAACCTGATCTAAAACTATATTATAAAGCAGCAGTCACCAAAACCATTTGGTGTTGGCTAAGAAATAGACTAGTTGATCAGTGGAACAGATTAGGTACACAGGATAAAATAGTGAATAATTATAGCAATCTAGTGTTTGACAAACCCAAAGATCCCAACTTTTGGGATAAGAATTCATTGTTTGACAAAAACTGTTGGGAAAACTGGAAATTAGTATGGCAGAAATTAGATATGGACTGACACTTAACACCATATACCAAGATAAAATCAAGATGGGTCCATGATTTAGGCATAAAGAATGAGATCATAAATAGATTAGAGGAACAGAGAATAGTCTACCTCTCAGACCTGTGGAGGAGGAAGGAATTTATGACTAGAGGAGAACTAGAGATCATTATTGATCACAAAATAGAAGATTTTGATTACATCAAACTAAAAAGTTTCTGTACAAACAATACTAATGCAAACAAGATTGGAAGGGAAGTAACAAATTGTGAAAATATTTTTACAGTTAAAGGTTCTGACAAAGGTCTCATTTCCAAAATATATAGAGAACTGACTCTAATTTATAAGAAATCAAACCATTCTCTAATTGATAAATGGTCAATGGATATGAACAGACAATTTTCAGATGATGAAATTGAAACTATTTCCACTCATATGAAATAGTGTTCCAAATCACTACTGATCAGAGAAATGCAAATGAAGACAACTCTGAGATACCACTACACACCTGTCAGATTGGCTAAGATGACAGGAACAAATAATGATGAATGTTGGAGAGGATGTGGGATAACTAGGACACTGATGCATTGTTGGTGGAGTTGTGAAAGAATCCAACCATTCTGGAGAACAATCTGGAATTATGCCCCCAAAGTTATCAAACTGTGCATACCCTTTGATCCAGCTGTGCTACTACTGGGCTTATATCCCAAGGAAATACTAAAGAAGGGAAAGGGACCTGTATGTACCAAAATGTTTGTGGCAGCCCTTTTTGTAGTGGCTAGAAAACTGTAAGATGAATGGATGTCCATCCACTGGAGAATGGTTGGGTAAATTGTGGTATATGAATGTTATGGAATATTATTGTTCTTTAAGAAATGACCAGCAGGATGTATACAGAGAGGCTTTGAGAGACTTACATGAACTGATGCTGAGTGAAATGAGGAGAACCAGAAGATCATCATACACTTCAACAACAATCCTATATGAGCATGTATTCTGATGGAAGTGGATATCTTCAACATAAAGAACATTCAATTCCGTTCCAGTTATCAATGACGGACAGAAACAGATACACCCAGAGAAGGAACACTGGGAAATAAGTGTAAAATGTTTGCACTATTGTCTTTCTACCCAGGTTACTTATACCTTCGGAATCCAATTCTTACCGTGTAACATAAAATTTGGTTTTTCACACATATATTGTATCTAGGATACACACTTAGTATGTATGGGATTGCTTGTCATCTAGGGGAGGGAGGGGAAAATTTGGAAAAGAAGTGAATACAAGGGATAATGTTGTAAAAAAAAATTACCCATGCATATGTACTGTCAAAAAAAATTATAATCATTAAATTAATTTTAAAAATGAAAGGAGTATACTTTCTTCTCAGCAGTTCATAGAACCTGTCGAAAAATTGACCATATATTAGGACATAGAGATCTCAAAATTAAATGCAAGAAGGCAGAAATAGTAAATGCTTTCTTTTCAGATCACAATGCAATAAAAATTACATTCAACAAAAAGTTAGGGGTAAATAGACCAAAAAGTAATTGGAAACTAAATAATCTCATCCTAAAGAAATAGCAAATTATAGAAACACTTAATAATTTCACTCAAGGTAATGACAACGATGAGACATAATACCAAAATTTATGGGATGCAGGTAAAACGGCAATAAGGGGAAATTTTATATCTTTAGAGGCTTACTTGAATAAAATAGAGAAAGAGAAGATCTATGAATTGGGCCTGCAACTTAAAAAGCTAGAAAAAGACCACATTTAAAACCCCCAATCAAATACTAAACTTGAAATTCTAAAATTAAAAGGACAAATTAATAATATTGAAAGTAAAAAAACTATTGAATTAATAAATAAAACTAAGAGTTGATTTTATGAAAAAATCAAAATAGATAAACCTTTGGTAAATCTGATCAGAAAAAGGAAAGAGGAAAATCAAATTGTTATTCTTAAAAATGAAAAGCGGGAACTTTCCACCAATGAAGAGGAAAATAGAGCAATAATAAGGAGGTACTTTGCCCAACTTTATGCCAATAAATTTGATAACCTAACTGAAATGGATGACTACCTCCAAAAATATAGGCTTCCCAGATTAACAGAGGAGGAAGTAAATTGCTTAAATAGTCCCATTTCAGAAAAAGAAATAGAACAAGCTATTAATCAACTCTTAAGAAAAAATCTCCAGGACCAGATGGATTTACATGTGAATTCTATCAAACATTTAAAGAACAATTACCCCAATGTTGTATAAACTATTTAATAAAATAGGGTAATTTGGGGGGCAGAATTACAGTGTTTAAAGTTATGATTTATTTAAAATAAAATGAATTTATATAACTCCTGATTTATTTGTACCATCATGCATCTTTGTTACATGAAAAATTCTTGATCTTTTTTTAGTCTTTAAATTTTCAAAAATGAGATTGATACAAATAAACTCACTAAATAATGGAAAGTTAATGACATTTTTATTTTCTTTCACTGATGAGGGTAGGTAGCTCTTGAGCATATTTTATTGATTAAGTAACCTTAATGAAGATTTACAATGAGATTTTGAAGTTATTAACTCTGAATTTTATATCACTCTAAGTACTTTCTAACAATTAATTGATTAATCAAAGTAATAAATTCATTTCTGCTGGGTATAACTGAAGTTGAACTTTACTGGTAGAAAAATGAAAAGTTACTGAGGTGTCAGAGTGGTTGGAATTATTTGAACAACATAAGTTATGTAAAATAAAAATCTCTGTCTCTCCATACATACATACATATAAATATATAGATACATACATGTGTATCTATGCATCTATTTTGTGAATATATATACATATATACACAAGCTTATATATGTGTACACACACATGCACACACACACACACACACACACACACACACACACACACAAAATACACATACTGATTTGATTCCTCCTAAAACCCAACAAGCCTGTTGGTACATGCACTGCTCTAGAACTAAAAGTCCTGACTTTTAGTACTGAATCTCATATTCATTACTTCTACAAAGCATGTCTTTTCAGTACTTTGGTGTAGACTTATTTAGTTGGTTTTCATCAGTGTGAGGAAGTCTCAGGGTAAAAATACCTTTTATCAATTATTTTGAAAATTCATTCCTAAATTAAAAGTTTTAAAAAGTTTCCTGTAATGCTAAAAAATACCATGAACATTAACTTCAGATTTTGCTCTATATCCAGTATGCTAATCTTCCTGTATAACAGTATTGGAATCATTAAATATGGCTGAATTTCATGATTCTCACATCTAAGGTTGGGGTTGTAATAATTGTTAATTTCTTCAAGACCCTGTATTGGGAAAATACTCCATGAAATACAATCATATCCAAGCATTTGTTGCTTTATTGTTGTTTGTCCTTTGTTCTCAAAGAAAACCATGACATCAGGAAGGTGATGCCATGACATGAAAATAAATTGGATTTAAATGCGGGAGGGAGGTGCAATGTTATCTACCTCATTTTCCCCTCTAGAGCAGTCTGGGTCCAGTGGCAAGATACTTTCATGTCATGGTGTCACCTCCCTGATGTCATGGCCCTTATTGAGAATAAATGAGCAAAACTGTGTGAGTAAAACTATGGGTAAAACTGGCTCACAAACTGTAATTGGTCCCAATGTGGGAGCAGAGCCAAGCTAGTAGAGAGGACACACATGCCTTTATGATCTTCTCCTACTATTCTCACACTGATTATGAAATCCAGCCTCTGAATTAGCTCTGGACTGGCAGAAATCAGGAATATTTGGAATGCAACAAATTACCAGCAGAAGATAATTTCGAAAATTGCCATAAAAGGTCTGTTCCAATTTGGCTTGGAGGGAGTTGGGCCACACACAAATAGGCCAAGTACAGAGGTTGAGAGCAGGCAACATAGAGTACTGGGGCAGTGCAATCTCCACTTCATGGAGACCTATGGGGAGTAATCTACAGTAATGTTGTCTACTATGCTGTGGTGGCTGCAAACTAGTAGATCAGCAGGGAAGTTATAAAACATCCAACACAAACACAAAAGGTAAATAGTGGACTCAAAATGCCAGAATTGCACAAGACCTTGCCACACTCAGCCCACGAGAGAAATGGATCACCAAAGACTGTAGAGGAAGTTTGGACACCCTCCCTTGCCCTAAAAACATATCTCAACTTTTAAAAAAAATGAATAAAAAAGCAAAAAGAAGTCTGACCATAGATAGTTTTTATGGTGAAAGAGAAGAACAAATTTAAAACCCTGAGAAGACTAAAAGCAGTTTCTCTCCAGATGAAGCCCAAAAGGATGATATAAATTTGTCCCCATCATGAAAGCTCCCTTATGGAAAAAAAAAACTATAAAAGATCTTAAAAGAGAGCTGAAAGAAAAATGGGGAAAGGAAATGATAACTTTACAAGACAGTTTGGAAAAGACAACACAGAAATTATTTTTAAAATTCACTACAAAATAGACTTAGTGAAATGGAAAAAGCATATAACTCATTAAAAGTTGACAAAAAGGAAAAAGAAAACAAAAACTACCTGAAAAACAGAATTTGTGAAAAGTAAAAAGAAAATAACTTCTTAAAGAACAAAATTTGTGAAGTAGAAAAAAAAATCCATAGAACAAAACAACTCAACTAAAAATTCAATTGGACACATACAAAAAATAAAACATTGAAAAAGTAAATGAAGAAAACAATTCAATAAAAATCAGAAATGAACAAACAGAAATGAGATGTGAAAAATCATTCAAGCAAAACCAAAAAAAAAAAAAAAAAGGAAAAAAAATGTAAAATACCTACTTGGGAAAATAACTGACCTGGAAAATAGATCTAGGAGAGACAATCTAATGATTCAATTGAACTTCCAGAAAATCATGATGAAAAAGAAAATGTGCTAGACACTGTTTTTCAGAAAATTATCAAAGAGAACTGCCCAGATGTCAGAAAATCAGAAGGTAAAATAGCCATTGAAAGAATTCATCAAACACCTAGTAAAAGTGACCCCAAAATTAAACTCCAAGGAATATCGTGGCTAAATTTCAGAATTATAAGACCAAGGAAAAAATATTACAAGTAGCCAAAAAAAAAAAAAAAGCCCAAACCAAATACTGAGGAGCCACAATGCAGAATACCCAGGACCTAACAATGTCCAACTTAAAGGATCAAATGACTGGAAACTGATATTCCAAAAGGTAAAAGAAATAGAAATGCAGCCAAGAATAAGCTGCAGTCACTAAACTGAACATTTTCTTTCAGGGAAGAAAATTGATATTGAATGAAACAGATGAATTCCATTCATTTCTGATGAAAAGACCAGAGTGAAACAAATAATTTGACCTCAAAATATGGAATTTAAGAGAAGCATAAAAAGGCAAAAAGAAAAGAACTCTTAAGAACTGTATTTCTATTATGGGTATACATAGAGAGTGCATGTAAAATTGGACTTTAATGTTATAATAAAGAAACAAGAAGTAGAAAGAGGATTGTACTGGAAAAAGAGAAAAGTGTAGGTAAAATGATGGAAATTACATCTCAGGAAGAGGCAAAGAAAATGTATTATAATTGAGAGAAGGAAGGGTGGGGAATGAACATTCTATGAATCTTATTCTCATCAGATTTTACTCAAAGAGAAAATAGTAAAAACATTTTGCTTCACTCTGACCTTATAGAAAAGTGAAAGGGGAAAGGAAAAAAAGGGAAAGGGTAGTCTAAATAGAAAGGAAAATATAAATAGTAGGGAAAAGGTTAAGAAAGGGGAAGGTAGCATAAAGGAGAGCACTGCTTGATGCAATTGGTGTTCATAAGTAAAATATTGGGGAGGAGGAAAAGGGAGGGAAAAGAGAAAAATATAATTTGGTTTTAATAAGATGGTAGGAAATACAGAACTAGCAGTTTTAACCATAAATGTGAATGTACTAAATTCTCATATAAAGTGGAAGCTAATAGCAGACTGGATTAAAAGCCAGAATCCTACAACATATTGTTTACAAGAAACAAATTTAAAGTAGAGTGATATATACAGAGTAAAGGTAAAAGGCTGGAGCAGATTCTATTATGCTTCAAGTGAAGTAAAAAAGCAGCAGTAGCCATCCTGATTTCAGATACTGATACCTAAACTAGGTAGGATAAAAACTGAGAAAGAAAACTATAGAGCAATCTCCCTAATGAATATTGATGCAAAAATCTTAAATAAAATATTATCAAAGAGATTACAAAAATCATCCCTTGAAAATACACCATGCCCAAAGTAGGGTTTATATCAGGAAAGCAGGGCTGGTTCTATATTAAGACAATTATTAGCATAATTGACTATAATCAATTATTACCAAATTAGCAAAACCATATGATTATCTCAATAGATATAGAAAAAGCATTTGATAAAATCCAACGCCTATTCCTATTAAAAACATTATAGAGTACAGGAATAAATGGACTTTTTAAAAAAATAGTCAGTAGCATCTATTTAAAATAGCAGCAAGCATCATATGTAATGCAGATATACTGAAACCATTACCAATAAGATCAGGGGCGAAACAAGGTTGCCCACTATTACCATTAATATTCAATATTCTATATTGCATTAGAAATACTAGTTTTGGCAATAAGAAAAGGAGATTAAAGGAATTAGAGTAGGTAATGAGGAAACAAAATCATCACTCTTTGCAGATGACATGATGGTATTCTTAGAGATCCCTAGAGAAGCAACCAAAAAACTATTAGAAATAATCCACAACTTTAGAAAAGCTGCAGGATACAAAATACATCCACATAAATCAGCAGCATTTTTATACATCACTAATAAAATCCAATAGCAAGAGATACAAAGAGAAATTCCATTCAAAATATTTTCTTGTGGATAGTACAAAATATTTGTTAATCGATCTTCCAAGGGAAAGTCAGGAACTATATGAGCAAAACTGCAAAACACATTCCACACTAATAAAGTCAGACCAAATCAATTGGAAAAGCATCATGTGCTGATGGGTAGGCCGATCAAATCTAATAAAAATGAAAATACTACCTAAATTAATCTACTTACTTAGTGCCATACCAATCAAACTCCCAAGAAATTATTTTACACATTTAGAAAAATTAGGAACAAACTTTATCTAAAGAACAAAAGGTCAAGAATTTCAAGGAAATTAATGAAAAAATGCTAATGAAGGTGGCCTTGCTGTACCTGATCTAAAACTATATTATTAAGCAGCAGTCACCAAAAACATTTATTATTGGCTAAGAAGTAGAGTAGTCGATCAGTGGAATAGGTTAGGATTACAGGACAAAATAATCAATAACTATAGCAATCTGGTGTTTGACAAACCGAAAGAATCCAGTTTTTGGAACAATAACTCACTATTTAACAAAAACTCCTGGGAAAATTGGAAACGAGTATGGATAAAATCAGGGCTCGACCCACATCTAAGACGACATACTCAATTCTACTCAAATTTATAAGAATAAAAGCCATTCTACAACTGATAAATGGTCAAAGGACATGAACAGACAATTTTCAGATGATGAAATTAAAACTATTTCTATTCATATGAGGTGCTGTAAATCACTATTGATCAGAGAAATTTAAAGTAAGACAACTCTGAAATACTGCTGCACACCTCTTTGATTGGCTAAGGTGACAGAAAAAGACATGGACGAGTGTTGGAGGGTATGTGGGAAAATTGGGGCACTAATACATGGTTGGTAGAGTTGTGAACAGATCCAGCCATTCTGGAGATCAATTTGGAAGTATATTCAAAAAGTTATGAAACTATGCATACTGTTTGACCCAGCAGTGTTTCTATTGGGCCTATATCCCAAAGAAATCTCAAAGAAAGGAAAGGGACCCATATGTGTAAAACTGTGGTAGCCTATAAAGAGCTGAAACTCTTAAAAGGTGTGCTTGAATTAGACAAAAGACCTATTGGACAATAACTCTATTAGCATATTTATCTTCTCTCAGTTGATACTACCTCAATGTTTGTGGTTAAGAGAATTGGAGTTAAGAATTAGGGGGTGGGGACAGCTAGGTGGCACAGTGGATAGAGCACCAGCCCTGAATTCAAGAGGACCTGAGTTCAAATCTGGTCTCAGACACTTTACACTTCCTAGCTGTGTGACCCTGGTCAAGTCACTTAACCCCAGCCTCGGGAGGGTGAAGAATTAGGGGGTGGTGTAAGAGAGGTGAGAGAACTTCACTTATCTGCAGGATGGGAAGGAAAAAAGTGTGGAGATTCTGGATGCTAAAATCAAGGAGGGATCCTTGACAAAACTCCTTCCCCTTCAAAACTCTCCATCCCCTTCACTTCTCCCCCTAAAGACCAAGGAATTTTGCTCATCCTGACTCTGACTGATCCTGAGGCTTCCAGGGAGCTAGTCCAAACTTTACAGTAGCCCTTTTTGTGGTGGCAAGAAATTGGAAACTAAGTGGATGCTCATCAGTTGGAGAATGGCTGAATAAATTATGATATTTGAATGTTATGGAATATTATTGTTCTATAAGAAATATTCACGAGCATGATTTTAGAAAGGACTGGAGAGACTTACATGAACTGATAATAAGTGAAATGAGCAGAACCAGGAGATCACTGTACACAACAGCATCAATATTATACGATGATTAATTCTGTTGAATGTGACTCTTTCCAAAAATGAGATGATTGATGTCAATTCCAATGATCTTGTGATGCAAAAAGCCATCTACACCCAGAGAGAACTGTGGGAACCGAGTATAGATCACAATGATGGGGGCTGAGGTCCCTTTAAGGAACACCCCCCATTGGATGATCTTTGATTTACAAATCCTGGTCACAAGGCTGTCCCAGCCCCCACTGGATCTGAACCAACTTGGAACATCACCAACAAGCCCCTTTAGGTATAAAAGAGCCAAACTGGAGCTCTCTCTTTGCAGGAGCCCTCTCCCCCAAACATGGTATCCTTCCAGCCATGTAAGGGTTCCTGGCCGCCCAGCGACCACCTGTGGCCCTGGCGTCCTTCTACCTTTAACTTTACTTCCAAATCCCTACAATAAACCTTTTTATCAATTTAAGTTTTTGGGCCTGTAAATTCCTTTTACAGGAGACTCTGCGTCATCACAAGACTATCTTTGTGCCGACCCAAAAGGGGTTCCCCCTTCCCTAACTCTCATCATTTTGTGGTCCTGTGCAGAGACCCTGAAAATTGGTACCCCAAAAACCAATCTTAACCTTTTGAGGTCTCTCAGAACCAATCTGGGTTCTTAGCAGTTCACGCAGCTTCCAGGAAGAATATCTGTGTTCCTACCCGCATCTCACTAAATCTCTAAAACATAGTAGGCACCCAGACCAGGTCTGGACTGAGAGGAAAATTCTCCCGTGGAGACTACTTGTATTTTTTTTTTAAAAAAAGTCCTCTTTTTGTCACACTCTAGTTTTAGGGATAGTGTAAGGGTTAAAAAGCCTCTAGAAGCAAAGAATGCAGTTCAAGGCTTGTGGGAGGACCTGAGGGATGAGAGGTTCTGAGTTGCAGGCAAGTCCTACATGGAGGTGGGGCATAGCCCCAAGAGGCAGTGTCTGACTCCAGGTACCACACCTCCCTCCTTAGTGCTCTCAAAGCCTAGCATGTCTCCCTCCTTCTTCTTGGGCCAATGCCATTATGCCAGGTTCCTAAATGACTTCCCCCTTACCCCAGATCCTCAAGGGGCTATAAATATGTGCTATCTAAGAATAAAGTTCCCTTTTGCTTCACCCCTACCTCCTGGAGGTCTGTCTCTATGGGATCCAGGTTGGGGCCCGAAGACGGGTAAGTGTGGCCTAGCTGTGCTGTCAACGGGACGGGCATTAAGAGTAGCTCTAAGGGGAGCTACCAGGTTAGAGTAGTCCATAGGGGTGTAAGAGATAGCAGGACCAAGGAACCCAGAACTCTGGGCAAAAAAATGCTTCCAGAGACAAAAGATCTTCTTTTGCATCTCAAGGCATTTCTAATCCCTTTTCTTTTACCAGAAAGCCAGTCCTCATGGAACTTGGAGACACACAAGAGAAAGTGTCTCTTCTTCACCCCTTCCCCCCCAACCATGTGGCCATTCTGAGGACCCCATCCCTCTCGAGGGCCCCAGACCAGCAGTCTCCTTGATCTGTTCTGGGGGAGAAATCTGTGTTTGAGCCCCTCTTGCACTCCACTGTAGTGGTCAGGCTATAGCCACGAGGAGGAAGGTCTCTGGATCAGGATGAACTTGGAGATGTGTCTCTGCCCTACTGTGTGAGCCCTTGTCATTGCCCCTGGAGAAGCACTGGGTAAGATAACATCTCTCCCTTCCCCCATCCTCTCTTTTCAAACCTCTCTCATGTGGCTTGGCAACCTGCCATTTAAATGCTCCCATTCTGTCTTCTTGGAGTACAGTGGGGAGATTGGGGACTCAATCTTTTCAAGATTTCTAGAAAAGTTTCCTATTAACTTTTAAAAAGGTACTTTGCCGCAACTCTGTATGCCCCTCCCATAGCTTTTACCTGGCTCCTAAAGGAGCCGAGCTTCTAGCCCTCTTGAAGCATGCTTGCTCCACACAGCTTTTCACTGTAGCAGCCTTAAAAAAATTACGCCTTTCCATGGTAAGGAGACTGTCTACAAAGACAGAGAATTTAAACTGCTCACTTTTTTCCTTTAAGCCTTAGGGCACACTTACCTGCTCTTGGACACATAAAGCCTAGACATCTGCTCTGCCTTTCTCTGTCTCAGTAACGTTGCAGGTGGGAAGCTCCTGACTTTTCTCTCCGTCCAGTACTTTTAGCTCCTAGCGCACTCTCCTATTTTTCTCAATTGGCATTCTATTCCCCCTGCCAACAATTAGGTTCCAATTCTAGTTTTAGTCCTGGCCAGACTAGAGCTTCAGAAATGAGAGCTTTGTAATGTTGGCTGGGGAATAAAATTCCAAATCAAGGCAAATTAAAATTAATTGTTAAGAGAGTGAGGATAGTTTCTTTTGTCTTTTTTTCTCTTTTTTTCTCATTCCCTGACTGCAGGTGGGAGGTGAGTTAAAAGAGAGATTGAAACTATTTAAAAAACAAAAACAAAAACAAAACTCCTTAACTACTTTTAATTTGGCGCCTCTCTAGAATCTTTCTCTGTTCTGATGTGCTATACTTCTCTTTTTACTGCCTCAGCTTCCTTAAACTGATCTCTTTCTTGCCTCAACTTCTCTGGCATTTCAGTCCATGAAGCCCAGGGACTATAGAATATGAATAGAGCTTCAAGCTGCCTTTTAGAGAATGGCTTGATTAACACCTGAATTCTATGCAGAATTCCAATCTCTCTCTACTCGCCCAACCCCCACTTTCTTTTCAGGAGTCTTGTATCTCCAATTAGAGTAAATGCTCCAATGCCCCACACCCAACCCACTAAAGGATGGGTAGGATAGGAATGTTCTGAGGTAGACCCACCTTTAAATTAATTGATCTCTTTTTAAGACTTGTTAAAACTGGGGGATTTGCTAAAACTGTTTAACTATTGCTGTTTCAGGAAATTTACTAGTCTGTTATGTATGATCTGATAATTTTTGTAAACAGGGAAGGAAGGAAACTGATTGTAGCTGTTCAGGAAATTGGGAAAAACTATTGTATTGTTTCATTAAGTTCAGGCTGAATTGGAAACTATTTAACTCCTTGCTTAAAATTTACTAGACTATGATTTGCTGGGTTATGTTTTAACTTTGAAATCCCTTATTCAGTCTTTGAGATTATTCTTTAGAAACAGCCAAAAATCAGACACCTGTCCAAGGACTGGCAGCCTCCCTGATCTGTTTCTCCACCCCTGTTACCCCCGTTCCTTAATTACTATTTCAGCATTTCCATATTAGGACTCTAATGGTTTGGGATGGCCTGTCTTGGTCTAACTGCATAATTTACTCAGAAATCTGTCTCTTGCTACCAGCTCCTGTTCCAGAGAGAAAGAGAGAATGGAGTCCTCAACCCCATTTTTCCCTCTCTTTGGGATGCCCCTCTTGGGGCAGCAGGACTGCCTTGAGCACTGCTACTCAACAGAGGCTGAGTTAAATGCATAAATGACCACAGACCTAAAGACTGTCCATCTCTGGATGAGATGCCCCCCAACTGCAGAGATTCAAACAGGGAGGCTTGTGTGTCTCCCTGAATGAGGAGTGCTGTTTGATGCTAATAACTGTGGAGTTATTGGGGAGAAACTGGTTCCTGCCATAAATCCTTGTATTTTTATAGTTTTAGTCTGGTTTATTTACTTTTGTCCTAACTCAATTTCCCTAATTACCCTAACTCAGCCACGCCTCAGTTCTCCTGCTTCTCTGTTCTAAAAAACCTTCCTTATCATTAGGATCTTATCATTATCTTATCATTAGACCTGATAAGAACTTAGGCTTAGAATAGCAGAATGTCTCTCCTATCCCAAGCTACTGGAATATCTTATCAAGATGCTGTCTCCACTAATTATTTCATCTCTCTAGAGACCTACTCCAATAGTTTGATTGCTCTTGCCTCTATTTCAGTCTTCCTGATTTACTGTTCATGAGATAACTTAAATCCCCCACCCTCTATCAGCTAGGTGGACAGCTCAATTTCCCGGGACTTGATTGATGCTGTCTGGAGCTTAAAATGCTCAGCTGTATATATTTACAATATCTCTGGGAAATAGAGACAAAAATTAAAAGTTTTTGTTGTATCTCTCTCTCTTAGGGACGCCTAAAGAGAATGAAAGCTATAGAGTTGAGGTGCAGTTACCGCCTCTCAATAAACTCCACTGAACTAATCTATCTCCACCCACCTTGAAAAGGCTTCCTTTGTTGCTAGGAAAAAAAGGAAAGAGAAAAAGCAAATTGTTAGTCTTGAAAATGAAAAGGGAGAACTCACAACTAATGAAGAGGAAATTAGAACAATAGGAGCTACCTCTTTGACTTCTTTCTTATTTATTTTGTGGTTTGATTTATCTAATTCTGAGAGTGCAAGGTTGAGATCTCCCACTATTATAATTTTGCTGTCTATTTTTCTTGCAGCTCTCTTAATTTCTCTTTTAAGAATTTAGATGCTGCACCACTTGGTGCATATATGTTTAATATTGATACTGCTTCATTATTAATGCTACCCTTTAGCATGATATAATGCCCTTCCTTATCTCTTTTAATTAGATCAATTTTTGGTTTTGCTTGATCTGAGATGAGGATGGCTACCCCTGCTTTTTTGGCTTTGCCTGAAGCATAGTAGATTCTGCTCCACCCTTTTACTTTTAGTTTGAATGTATCACCCTGTTTCAGGTGTGTTTCCTGTAAACAACATATAGTAGGATTCTGACTTTTAATCCAGTCTGCTAACTGCTTCCTCTTTATAAGGCAGTTTGCCCTATTCACATTTATGGTTAGAATGACTAATTCTATATTGCTTGCTATCCTATTAACCCCTGCTTATGCTTTTCCCCTTTCCTTCCCTCCTACCCTCCTACCCAGTATTAAACTTGTGAACACCACTTGCTTTTCACAGCCCTCCCTTTTTAGTATCCCTCCCCCACCTTAAAGTTCCTCCCCTTATTTTACCCCTTTTCCTCGAAATTTCTGTATTCCCTTCCCCTTAGCTTACTCCTTCCCTCTCACTTTTCAATGAAGTGGAAGAAGTTTCACCATAAATCAAATATGTCTATTGATACACACTATGTTCATCTCCCTCCTTTCTTTCTCTCAGATATAATAGGTTACCTTTGCCTCTTCATGAGATGTAGTACCACAACTTTACACTTTTTTATGATATAATTTCCTTTCCACCTCTAGTTTCTAGGACAAATTATACATATGTTCTTTACATATTTTTATGGCAGAAGCATAGTTCTCAAGATTTCTTTTACCTTTTTAAAAATCTCTTGAGTTCTGTATTTGAAGATCAAACATTTTATGTAGATCTGGTTTTTTCATCAAGAATAGATGGAATTCATTTATTTTGTTAAATGTTCATCTTCTTCCCTGGAAAACGATGCTCATTCTTGCTGGGTAAATTATTCTTGGCTGGATACCAAGTTCCTTAGCCTTTCAGAATATCATGTTCCAGGCCCTTCGTTCTTTTAATGTGGACGCTGCTAGATCCTGGGTTATCCTTATTGTGGCTCCTCCATATCTGAATTGCTTTTTTCTAACAGCTTCCAATATTTTTTCCTTTGTCTGATGGTTCTTGAACTTGGCCACTATATTTCTTGGCATTTTGATTTTAGGATCCCTTTCAGTAGGTGATGGATGAATTTTTTCAATGTCTATTTTACCCTCTGTTTCCAAAACGTCTGGGCAGTTCTCTTTGATAATTTCCTCGAAAATAGTGTCCAGGCTCTTTTTTTCCTCACATTTTTCAGGGAGTCCGATTATTCTCAAATTGTCTCTCCTGGATCTGTTTTCCAGGTCTGTTGTCTTTCTAATAAGGTACTTGACATTCTTTTCAATTATTTCATTTCTCTGGTTTTGCTTGACTACCTCTTGGTTACTCCTTGAGTTCATTTCTACTTGTTCGAGTCTAATTTTCAATGATGTATTTTCTTCACTCACTTTTTATATCTTTTTGTAATTGTCCAATTGTGTTTTTAAGTGAGTTTTTTTCTTCTATGCAATTTTTTTCCATTTTATCCATTTTATTTTTTAGAGAGCTGATTTCTTTATCCAGCTCACTATTCCTGTTTTCTTTGGAGTTGTTTACCTTTTCCAGCTCACTAATCTTGTTTTCCTTGGAGTTGTTTACCTTTTCCAGCTCACTAATCCTGTTTTCCTTGGAGTTGTTTACCTTTTCTAATTCACTAATTTTATTTCTCAATGATTTGATCTCTTTATCCACTCTGGATAAATTCTCCAGGCTCTCTTTCCAAGCTTCCCTTTCCTTTACCCATTTCTCTTCTAGCTCTCTTGTGAGAGCCATTTTGATTTCCTCTATGAGATTCTTTTGTATTGAGGAACAGCTCATATCACCCTTAGGGGATTCCTCTGGGGACAGTCTGTTTTTAGTCTCCTCAGTATTTGAAGTCTGCTCTCTCTCCATACAGAAGCTGTCTATGGTTAGAGCTCTTTTGAATTTTTTGTTCATTTTGTCAAGAGCGGAATCAAAGAAAACAAATTGACAAGAGAAACAATTGGTCTGTTTTGGGGGGATGGGGCTGGATGGTGTTAATGGGCTTCCTCTACAGACTTGGGGTAGGGCAGCAGAGAGACACTAACAGGACAGCGATAGCTGCACTGCGTCTGCGCTCTGAGGCTCTGAGAATGCGCTGAGTCACTCCAGGTGGGGGTTGGGGGTTCCCAGAGACGCTGGCTTTCTGGGGTTTTAATCTTCACCTCCGGTGTTTACACCCTCTCAGCTGCTCCTGGCTTGCTGCCAAGACGGAACATCCACACTGGGGTAAAAGTCTTTTTGCAGAAACAGCAGAGATCGTACCCCTCCCCACTCTGGTCTGAGCTGTGTGAGCTGTCTGTCTTGCTCTGGCTTGCCTGCCCTCAGTCTTCACCCAGTCTGTTTGACCCTCCCCTGAGCAAACACAGACCTTCTCTGGCGAATTTCAAGGATGTCGTCTCTTGGTGATTATTTGTAGGTTTCTTTTCTGGTCAAGCATTAACTCTGAGGCTTGTCATGAAGTAAGTCCTGAGAGAAAACACAGAGCTCAAGCAGCTGTCTACCTCCACACCACCATCTATGCCAATAAATTCAATAACTTAAATGAAATGGAAGAATACCTTCAAAAATATAGCTTGCCCAGATTAACAGAGGAAGAAGTAAGTAGTCTAAATAGTCCCATTTCAGAAAAAGAAATAGAACAAGCTATTAACCAACTCCCTAAGAAAAAATCCCCAGGACCAGATGGATTTACATGTGAATTCTACCAAACATTTAAAGAACAACTAACTCCAGTGCTATATAAACTATTTGAAAAAATAGGGATAGAAGGAGTCCTACCAAATTCCTTCTATGACACAGACATGGTACTGATACCTAAACCAGGTAGATTGAAAACTGAGAAAGAAAACTATAGACCAATCTCCTTAATGAATATTGATGCTAAAATCCTAAATAAGATATTAGCAAAAAGACTTCAGAAAATCATCCCCAGGATAATACACTATGATCAAGTAGGATTTATACCAGTAATGCAGGGCTGGTTTAATATTAGGAAAACTATTAGTATAACTGACCATATTAATAATCAAATTAATAAAAACCATATAATCATCTCAATAGATGCAGAAAAAGCATTTGATAAAATCCAACATCCATTCCTACTAAAAACACTTGAGAGTATAGGAATAAATGGACTATTCCTTAAAATAAGGAGCATATAGTTAAAACCGTCAGTAAGTATTATATGTAATGGAGATAAACTGGAACCTTTCCCTGTAAGATCAGGAGTGAAACAAGGTTGCCCACTATCACCATTACTATTCAACATTGTACTAGAAACGCTAGCCTTGGCAATAAGAGCCGAGAAAGAGATTCAAGGAATTAGAGTAGGTAATGAGGAAATCAAACTATCACTCTTTGCAGATGACATGATGGTATACTTAGAGAACCCCAAAGACTCTGCTAAAAAGCTATTAGAAATAATTCAGAACTTTAGCAAAAGTTGCAGGATACAAAATAAATCCACATAAATCCTCAACATTTTTATACATTACCAACAAAATGCAACAGCAAGAGATACAAAGAGAAATACTATTCAAAATAACTGTTGGTAGTATAAAATATTTGGGAATATATCTACTAAAGGAGAGTCAGGAATTATATGAGCAAAATTACAAAACACTTGCCACAAAAATAAAATCAGATTTAAATAATTGGAAAGACATTGAGTGCTCTTGGATAGGCCGAGCGAATATAATTAAGATGACAATACTCCCTAAACTAATCTATTTATTTAGTGCTATGCCAAGCAGACTCCCAAGAAACTATTTTAATGACCTAGAAAAAATAACAACAGAATTCATATGGAAGAATGAAAGGTAGAGAATTTCAAGGGAAGTAATGAAAAAAAAATTAAATGAAGGTGGTCTAGCTATACCTGATCTAGAACTATATTATAAAGCAATAGTCACCAAAACCATTTGGTATTGGCTAGGAAATAGACTAGTTGATCAGTGGCATAGGTTAGGTTCACAGGGCATGATAGTGAATAAAAATAGGAATCTAGTGTTTGACAAACCCAAAGATCCCAACTTTTGGGATAAGAATTCATTATTTGACAAAAACTGCTGTGAAAATTGGAAATTAGTATGGCAGAAACTAGGCATGGATCCACATTTAACACCACATGCTAAGATAAGATCAAAATGGGTCCAAGATTTAGGCATAAAGAATGAGATCATAAATAAATTAGAGGAACATAGGATAGTTTACCTCTCAGACTTGTGGAGGAGGAAGGGATTTGTGACCAAAGGAGAACTAGAGATCATTATTGATCACAAAATAGAAAATTTTGAATACATCAAATTAAAAAGTTTTTGCACAAACAAAACTAATGCAAACAAGATTAGAAGGGAAGTAACAAATTGGCAAAACATTTTTATAGTTAAAGGTTCTGATAAAGGCCTCATCTCCGAAATATACAGATAATTGACTCTAATTTATAAGAAATCAAGCCATTCTCCAATTGATAAATGGTCAAAGGATATGAACAGACAATTTTCAGATGATGAAATTAAAACTATTTTCACTCATATGAAAGTGTTCCAAATCACTACTGATCAGAGAAATGCAAATGAAGACAACTCTGAGGTATCATTACACACCTGTCAGATTGGCTAAGATGACAGTTAACAAATAATGATGAATGTTGGAGGGGCTGTGGGAAAACTGGGACACTGATGCATTGTTGGTGGAGTTGTGAAAGAATCCAACCATTCTGGAGAGCAATCTGGAATTATCCCCCCAAAATTATCAAACTTTGCATACCCTTTGATCCAGCAGTGCCATGACTGGGCTTATATCCCAAGGAAATACTAAAGAAGGGAAAGGGACCTGTATGTGCCAAAATGTTTGTGGCAGCCCTTTTTGTAGTGGCTAGAAACTGGAAAATGAATGGATGCCCATCCATTGGAGAATGGTTGGATAAATTGTAGTATATGAATGTTATGGAATATTATTGTTCTGTAAGAAATGACCAGCGGGAGGAATACAGAGAGGCTTCGAGAGACTTACATCAACTGATGCTGAGTGAAAGGAGCAGAACTAGGAGATCATTATATACTTCAACAATGATACTATATGAGGATGTATTCTGATGGAAGTGGATATCTTCAACATAGAGAAGAGCTAATCCAATTCCAATTGATCAATGATGGACAGAATCAGCTACACCTAGAAAAGGAACACTAGGAAATGAGTAAACTGTGAGCATTTGTTTTTTGTTTTTCATCCCAGATTATTTTTACCTTTCAAACACAATTCTTCCTTTGCAACAACAACAACAAAATTCGGTTCTGCACATATATATTGTACCTAGGATATACTATAAGATATTTAATATGTATGGGAATGCCATACATATGAATGGGAGGGGATGGAGGGAAGGAGGGGAAAAACTCAGAACAGAATGGAGTACAATGGATAATGTTGTAAAAAAAATTACCCCAAAAAATGTTATAATTATAAAATTAATAAAAAAATATAAAAAAATAAAAATAAAATAAAATTTAAAAAAAGAAATTTTTACTGCAATTCAATTATGTCATACCTTGCTGTTTCCAGCCTGATTATATGTAATCATTGTATCCTAAATGCTTGGGCAAATAAGTATTTAGCCTGGTCATCTGTCTGTTACTGGACAATTAATAGAGACCTGTAAGACCAAAACTGATTTCTAACACCTGTTGGTTTCCTTTTATCTCATTAACCTGAGACTCTCAATTCTTCTCTTCTAAGAGCAACTTCTGCCTCCTGAAAGAAACACTCATAGCAGATGTGCTTTAAAAAAAAAATCTCTCCCAGACTTAGACTCCTGTAGGAAACTGTCTGAGGAGACCCCAGTCTCTGTCCTGAGCTCGAGCAGGAGGGAAACTGGAAAAACTACACCACAGGGGCTGAACTGGCCCCCCCAGCGTCCTGCTCCCTGGTAGGAATTTGAGGTCTGGCCCTGTTTCCTTTTATCTCAGGACAGCCCGAACACCTCAGGGACCAGTAGGCTATGCTGATACTGTGCACCCCCTCTGACTCCTTTCACCCCTCCCCCATAAAGAGTGGAGAAACTAGGAAGGAAAAGATTCAGGATCTTTGCTTATTGAATAACCAACTCTCTTCAAGAAAAACAGCACAGTTTTTCCAACATTTCCAAGACCTTAAACTGCATTCTTATCTTCATCTGCAGCCCTGACAACTGGGGATACACCCATCCCTAGACCCTGCCTTACAAAAGAGCAGTGGCTCATTAAATCTATGAGATATTAAGGACTCTTGCCTCCCCTGACTTCTGAGTCCACTCCCTTTAATTCCCAACCCCGGGAGGAATTAGGGGTGAAAGGGCTAGGCTATTTTCTCAGCATTTTCTCCTATTTCTCTTTGATAGTTAGATGGGCCATCAGACAAGCAGCCCACAGAAGGGACCGGATGCATTTCTTGCTAAAGGCCCATTCGCCTGAATGTCACCATCTCCACCCTGGATGACACCCCACTCTTAATCTGTTCCCGAGATCTGTTTTCTCTAGGCTTCAAACTTTGGATTCTCAGCCACTCTTCTGCCTAGAAAACATTGATTGGACAACTGACTGGAGATAACTGACCGGGACACCCCCTAGAGGCCTTGCTGCCATCCTCCATACCTCACACCTCACCTCCTGGCATGAAACCCCAAATCTCCACAACCCTTGTCATCTCGAAGCAGTTAAGAGGAGTTTGTCACCCCTTTTCTGGAGGTGACAATTTGAGGGGGGAACAAGAAGAGGAACCCCACTACTCTGAAGATCGTTGGAGAAATCTTCAACCTGGCCTCAAATGAGGGACACTGCCCCCCCAAAAAATTTTTTAATGAATTTAAGCCTTAACTGTTTGAGGGGGAAATGATGGGGGTTGAGGTCCCTTTAAGAACCCCCCCCCCCATGGCTGACCTTTGATTTACAAATCCTGGTCAGTGGGCTTTCCCCATCCCCCACAGGATCTGAGCTAACTTGAGTTTTCCCAACCCCCATGGCTGATCTTTGATTTACAAATCCTGGTCACAAGGCTGTCCCAGCCCCCACTGGATCTGAGCCAACTTGGGACACCACTAACAAGCTCTTTAGGTATAAAAGAGCCAAACTGGAGCTCTCTCTTTGCAGGAGCCCTCTCCCCCAAACATGTATCCTTCCAGCCATGTAAGGGTTCCTGGCTGCCCAGCGACCACCTGTGGCTCTGGCGTCCTTCTACCTTTAACTTTACTTCCAAATCCCTACAATAAACCTTTTCATCAATTTAAGTTGGGGGCCTGTAAATTCCTTTTACAGGAGACTCTGCGTCATCACAAGACTATCTTTGTACCGACTAACTCTCATCGACAACATAGCCTTTTCATGCTTTTTTGTTGTTTGCTTGTATTTTATTTTCTTTCTACTTTTTTCCTTTTTGATCTGATTTTTCTTGTGCAGCAAGATGATTGTATAAATATATATACATATATTGGATTTAACCTGTATTTTAATATTTTAACATATATTGGATTACTTGCCATCTAGGGGAGGGAATGAGGGAAGGAGGAGAAAATTTGGAACACAAAGGTCAATGTTAAAATTATTCATGCATATCTTTAAAAAATAAAAATCTTTAATTAAAAAAAAATAAGAAAAAAAATTAAAAGAACTTTTCTAGAGTAGGGGAAATGCCATGATGGAGTGGCAAATAATGCCAAAATGTAACTCTCATAATAATTGGAAAAATAAAAATTATACACATGCATTGTGTCTGTTGATATAAAAATGTATCATGACCAAAAGGAAAGCAGGAGGGGAGGGGGATAAGAGAAAAAAATGGTGATAAAAGGCAAGGCAAATTAAGGAAGCAGTAGTCAGAAACAAAAGAAAAAAGAAAAGACTTTTTGTTGATGGGGCAAAAAGAGAGAAAAGGGATCAACAGAAGAAAATAGGATGGAGGGAAAACAACATTAGTAGTAAAAGTAATGAGCAGAAATCAATAAACTCAGTCACAAAACGGAAACTGAGCAGAAGAAATTAGAAACTAGAATTCAATAATAAGTTGCTTGTAAGAGAGACACTTGATATGAAAAACCAAAACAAATTTTAAAAAGTGTTCAAATAAGGAGTTGGAACACAATCTATTATGCTTCAATTGAAATGGTAACAAAGGCAAGCCTATAGACCTGCTGAAAAGACTATCAGGGAAACCACATTTTACTTTAAAAGTATCATAGGCAATGAAATAATATCATTTTTTGCAAATATATGTTTTCCTAACTACATGATAAAACAATTTGGATATTCTTTGTTCTTTAATTTTGAGTCTCAAATTCTCTTCTTTCTTCCATCTCCTCAATTTAATATTGATTATACGTGGGCAAACATTATTTTTCCATATTGTTAATATTGAAAAATAAAACAGATCAGATGAACACACAAAATGAAGAAAACACCTTTTCCTCTGGGGGTAGAAAACATTTTTCATCATCATTGCTTTGGAATTGTCTTTGATCATTGTGTTGCTGAGAATAGTTGAGTCATCCACAATAAAACATCATACAATATTTCTTTTGATGTTGTACAATGTTTTATTTGTTCTGCTCAATTCAATTTGCATGAGTTCATGTAAGTCGTTCCAAGATTTTCTTAAATCATCTTGCTCATCATTTTAAAAAAATTTAATAGTATTTTATTTTTCCCAATACAAAGATAATTGTCAACATTCACCTTAGCAAAACTTTGTGTTCCAAATTATTCTCCTTCTTTCCTTTCCCCAAAGAAAGGATACAATCTAAATATAGGTTCAACGTGTGCAATTCTTCTAAACTTATTTTCATATTTCTCATGCATGCTGTATAAGAAAAATAAGACTAAAAGGGAAAAAAATCACAAGAAAAAAAAATAAACAAGCAAACCACAACAACAATAACAAAATGGTGAAAATACTATGCTTTGTGTTAGAATTCTTACAAGGTGCTAATCAGTTATCTAATTTAGCATGGTACTTAACAGTTCTCTAGTTCACTAATGTACTTAGTACTTATTAGAATTCCACAAGATTCACACCTTTAAGAGAGCAGATATCAGGAGTCCACTAGAGGACAAGCCCACTCTCTGAGGCAGAGAGAGATTCATTCCATTTTCCACCTTTGTGCTGGCTGGAGGCTCAAGGGAAGGAGATAAGATTTTGACGGAGACAATAAAGGATCTGGACTTTAACTCCTGGCTACATTCGTGGTGATTATTTTGAATTGAAACTAAGGCTGCCTCCAGAAGCTTCCCAAGAAACCTACTCCCAGAGAACGATTATATTTTAGAGAAGAACATTACAGCTTTGATTCACATTCAATCTCTCTCTGGATATGGATGGCACTTTCCATCACAGCTTTAAAGGAATTACTTTCAATCACCTCATTGATGAAAAGCTGCTCATCATTTCTTATAGAACAATAGTAATCAATTATACACATGCCATATACATATATAGCACAGCATTTTTAAGTATTTCCAAATTGTTGGGGATCTCTTAAATTTCCAATTCTTTGCCATTATAATTAGACCTACTTTATACAATTGCCTCCTTTTTTTTCTTTACCTCTTTGATAGATAGTAGTGGTATTTTGGTGCACAATTTTTACAACTCTTAGGGTATAGGTCCAGATTGCTCTTCAGAATAATTGGTTCAGTTCACAATTCCATTAGAACTAGTATTCCAGTTTTCCCATATCCCTTCAATATTTGTAATTTTCCTTTTCTACTTTAATAGCCAATCTAATAGATATGAAGTGGTACTTGAAAGTTGTTATAATTTTCATTTCTCTAATACATACTGAGATAGAACTGATTTTTTCCCTGTAACTACAAGAAATCCTTTGATTTCTTCATCTGAAAACTGCCTGTGTGTATCTTTTAACTATGGTTGGGTATTATCTTTTGATTATCAGATATTTGAGTAATTATGTTTTATCAGAGATACTTGATGGTAAACTACTCTCCACCCAACTTTCTGCTTTCCTTATGTTTTTTCTTGATTGTGTTGGTTTTGTTTGTGCAAAACATTTTTAATCTTTTATAATAAAAAATATCTGTTTTGTATTTTGGAATGTTCTCCCTTACTTGTATTGTCATAAATTATTTCCGTATCCATAGACCTCACAGGTAAACTATTATATGCTTCCCTAATTTGCTTATGGTATCACCCTGTATATCTAAATCATGTACTAATTTTGATATTATCTTGGCATATATTGTGAAGTGTTGGTCTATACCTAGCTTCTGCCATAGTGTTTTCCAATTTTCCCAACAGGTTTGTGAAATAGTGAGTTCTTGTCCTCCAAAATGGGATCTTAGATTTAATCAAATACTAGGTTCTTGTGGTTATTTATATTGTATATTATGTACCGAATCTATTCCACTGATCTACCACTCCATTTCTTAGCCAGTTCCAGATTGTTTGCAGGGTTACCACTTTATAATACAGTTTGCAGTCCTATTTGCCAAGACCATCTTCCTTCACTTTTTGAAAAAAATCTCCTTGAAATCCTTGATATTTTTTTCTTTCACATAAATTTCGTTGTGAATTTTATTACCTATTTTGTTGACTTCTTTAAAGTTTATTTAGAAATGCTATCAGGATAATCTAGATCAGTCAAGTTCACATACTAACAATTTTTTGTAAACACACATTTCTAATAATATTTTTCTTGTGTTTTCAGAGATAATGCTGCTCATTCATACACAACAAGTGATTTCTCTTTCTTCTCCTCCTTTGCTCTTTCTCCACTTTCTCCTTCTCTTCCTCCTTCTTCTTTTCCTTGCCGATTATAGTTCAGTGATGCTCCAGAGCCAGTGCTCTATCAACTACAATACTTAGCTGCATCTCTTTGTTTTTTAATATGTTTGAATTCCTCATCACTGTTTTCTTAATTGCCACATATCTCCATTTGGCAATTACATTGGATATTGTCTATTTAAAATTATTTGGGACATTTTTAAATATACATAGTGACTTATATTCTCTGAGAAGCTGTGACTTACATTTTGGTTATAGGAACTGGATCTAAGAATTGAGTGAAAAACAGATACATTATCTTCATTTTTACCCATTTATCCATTTGAAATCATCAACGAGCACATAGAGTGTTAGTGCTATGTCAGTTAGTTCCTTTAGCTTATTTCCTTATGTTTGAAGTGGGAAAATAATGGATGTAGTATTACCCTGTTGGAGTTACAGTCAGGATCAAAAGACATAATATGTGCATAGAACTTTGTAAACCATGAAGTACTACACATGGGAAATATAACTTGGCTGCGATTTCATTCATAAATGAACTCCTGATTGAAAATCTTACTTCTAAAAATGCAGATAATATTTAAAAATTTCTTAGAACTCTGGGCAGTGGCAAAGAGAGTATGAGAAGCAGAACTTGAACCCATGTCTTCCTGAATGTAAAAGTTATTTTATATCAATTATATAATTCTTCCTCTACCAGATTTTCATAATATCAGTCTTGTTGTTTTCTTTTTGTTTTCTTTTTCCAATTATCAAACACTTATTTTATTATCTCCCACTTTTGAATACATTGAGAGGAAAAGTCTAAGGAGATGAGATGTGTGTGTGTGTGTGTGTGTGTGTGTGTGTGTGTGTGTGTGTGTGTAAAAGAGAGAGAGAGAGAGAGAGAGAGAGAGAGAGAGAGAGAGAGAGAGAGAGAGAGAGAAAGTAACAGAATCACCAAAACAGGGTAGCAGATGCACAGAAACAGAGTCAAAGACAGAAACAGAGACAAAGATTGACAGAGAAACAGAGAGATAGAGATACAGATGGAGACAAAAAAGACCGAGAGAAGAGTGACAATTGGACCTTGGAGTCATGATGTTCTAGAGTCAAATCCTTCCTTCTCAGACATTTACTTGCTGCTTGCTCTCTGTCTCATTGGTTTGCTTTGTTTTTTTGTTTTTGTTTTTGTTTTTTTCCTGTAAGATAGCATAATTAAGGGCGGAGCCAAGATGGCAGAAAGGAAACATGCTTCATTCTGAGTTCCCTTCTAAGTTCACTTACTGATTACCAAATTCAGCCTTTGAAATAGTGCTTAACTGGTAGAATGTATGAATATTGGGAGTGCAACAAATTACCAGCAGAAGATAATCTGGAAGATCTCCAGAAAAGGTCTGTCCTGATAAGGTGGGAGGAAGCCAGCACAGGCAAGGAGCCAGAACATGGAGGCTAGCACATGCTGAGTGGACTGGGGGTGGGATGCAGTCTCCCCAGGTGGAGAATTTGCAAGAAAGACTCTACCACATGTTGACTGCTCTATTTTGGTTGCAAAACAAAACATCAGCAGAGAAGTAACACAAATGCCAAAGGTAGAGTGTACCCCAAAACACCAGAGTTTCACAGGACCTGGAGACACCCACTCAGCACCATGAGTGACTCAGCATGGACCACAGCACAGCTGTGCAGCTGCATTCCACAGCCCAGGGCTTTGCACAGGGAACCACACTTCTGCACAGTTGGGGGTTCTGTCCAGGGCAGTAGCACTTCCACTGCATGGGGTTCTTCACAGGGCAGTGACACTTCCAAAACTCGACTGCTCTTTGCAGCCCATTCCCAGGACATCTACTGTCCATCTGTCCCTGTTCTGTAAAGGAAACTGGTAATGCCCTTGCCTTGAAGGCAGACCCCAAGGGCTTTTAAAAAAATGAGTAAAAAAGCAATGCAAACTCTAAGTATAGATAGCTTCTATGCAGAAAGAGAACAGATTTCTAACTCTGAGGAAATTAACAGCAGACAGTCTCCAGACAAAACCCCAAGGAGGGATATAGCCTGGTTCCCATCACACAAGGGTCTCCTAGAAGAAATTTTAAAAGATCTTAAAAGAGAGCTAGAAGAAAAATTGTGGAAGGGAAGAGAAGCTCTGAAATAAGAGTATGGAAAAGACATAGAACTCATTAAAAGAAAGATTTGAAAAAAAAAAACCAACTCCCTGAAATGTGAATTAGAAAAGGTAAAGAACCCCCAGGGAAACAGAGTTTGTGAATTGGAAAAGATAAAGAACTCCCAGGAAAGTAGGATTAGTGAATTGGAAAAATAAAATAGCTCATTAAAAATAGTGAAATGGAAAAAAATTCCATAGAGCAAAACAACTCATTTAAAAACTCAATTGAACATATACAAAAAGAAGTTAAAAAAAAGTTAATGAATAACTCATTAAAAATCAGAACTGAACAAATAGAAATGAATCATTCATTGAGACACCAAGAATCAGTCAAGCCAAACAAACAAACAAAAAAAAAATAGAAACAATGTTGAATATCTATTTGGAAAAACAACATACCTGGAAAACAGAGAGATAATCTGAGGATTATTGGACTTCATGAAACTATGATGAAGAAAAGAGCCTAGATACTATTTTACAGGAAATCATCAAAGAGAAATGTGCAGATGTAATAGAATATGAAGGTAAAATAAGTATTGAAAGAATTCATAAAACACCTTCTGAAAAAGACCCCAAAATAAAAACTCCAAGGAATATTGTGGCTAAATTTCAAAATTATTAAATTAAGGAAAAACTATTACAAGCATCCAGAAAAAAAAAACAACAAAAAAAACAAAAAAACAACTTAAAAACTGAGGAGCCACAATAAGGATAACTCAGGATCTAACTTTCAAATTAAAGGATCAAAGGGCCTGGAATCTAATATTGCTAAAGGCAAAAGAACTTCGAATGCAGCCAAGAATAAACTACCCTGTAACGTGCTGTTGTCTCCAGACAGTTGTCATTAACTCTCGTCCAGAGAAGTGACTTCCCTTCCTGCAGAGAGCCGCATCAAGCCTGGTCTAAAGCAGAGACTCCCTATCTCCTCCAGAGCTGCCCTCTTTATCCTCCCAGAGAATGGGGGTGGGATAATGCAAGGGCTTCTGGGAAGAATTACTCCAACCAATGAACTTGTTCCTCCTGAGCATTCAAGCTCTTCTCCAGAAATTCACAAGTAAAAACTACCAGGAAAGGCTGGAACTAGAAAATTGTCAAGTACCGACTTAGCACTTAATAAGAATCTAACATCTCCCCCTTTCTTTTGATTTAGAGCATAGGGTGGTCGTGACCTTGAAACATAAATCCATCAATATGGGAGGCATTACACATAATTACATAGATTACATAAACACATAGTAACATAATAACATAGTAACATTGTACATACTAGAAGTATGTAACAAATAACATGATCAAATAATCATCAATTGAGAATTTATAAATGTCCATAAGTCCATTGTCCATTAGTCTCATCTTGTGTTAGGAAATCCAATGATTCCTGCTAGTTTTTAAAGTTCTTTAACAGTCTTCTTATTAGCCATGCTCTTTCAATGTCAGATGTTTCTTAGATTTTCTCCTTTGTTTTGAGGTCTTTCTCTTTTTCTGTCTCTCTCCCACAGACAAGGCGAATACAACTCGTTGGCACCCATCTCATTCCTTCTCCATCTGAAGAAATACAAGCATACCCTCTCCCCAGGCAGTTAACATATCTGGTCCCTTCCATTCACCACTTTCTGGGTCTCTCCACATCACCTGGCGATTATCTAAGGACAGTGGAGCTGCTCTCACTGGACACTGCCCTTCTGGTGGGTTGTAAAACCTGTCTGCCGGAGCCAGTGCATCTTTGTCAAAAATTAAAAAATTAATGGTATAGAGAACTAAATTTAGAAGTTCTCTAGGGTTACCCGTGGCTCCCCCTTTCTTTTGTTTTTGGAGGAATGTCTTAATATCTCTGTTTCTTCTCTCTACTATTGCCTGACCTTGAGGATTAAAGAGTATGCCCATGGTATGTAAAATCTTATACTGTGCACAAAAGTGTGTAATGTTTGGACATATATGCAGGTCCATTGTCTGTTTTTATTGCTTGTGGCACACCCATAATTGCAAATGCTTGTATAAAGAATTCAGTGACCACTCGGGCTGTCTCTTTTGCTGCTGGCATTGCAAATGTGAATCCTGAAAAGGTGTCTATCATGACATGAATAAAAGACAGGACAACCAAAAGATTTATAATGGGTCACATCCATTTGCCAGATTTCATTGGGTCTCAAACCACGAGGATTCTTCCCTGGAGGGAGTGTAGGAGCGTGGAAAGGAAGACAAGCTGTACAGCTTTTTACTATGCTCCTAGCTTCCTCTCTTGTGATTCCAAATTGTAAACGTAAAGCTCGAGCAGCCCGATGATATTTAGAATGAGATTCTTGTGCTTCCTGAAATAAAGGACTACTGGCTAACTTGGTTAGAAGGCTATCTGCCTTTGAATTTCCATCAAAAATAGCACCTGGAAGTCCACTATGTGAGTGGACATGCAAGATATAAATCTTGCCTGGATGTTTTCTCACTTGCTCTTGAAGTTCCTTAAAGAGCTGATAAATATTAGAGGCTGCAAATTTTATTTGGGCTGTGGCAATTCTTTGTACTACACCTACTGAATAGGCTGAATCAGTAATTATATTTATGTCTCCTGGGCAATAAGTAAGAGCTAGCATGATAGCAAATAATTCATTCTGTTGAGTAGACTGAAAAGGAGTCCTGACTACTCTCTTTATGGTTAAATCATGAGAGTATACAGCACAAATATTTTCTTTGGAGACGTCTGTAAAGATTGTTGGTCCTTTAAGAGGAACCTTAGAAACCTTTTCTTCAAAGATCCATTGCCAATTATGTAGTAGCCGGGTTATCTTTAATGGAGATCCATGTGCAAAATTTGGAGTGGTGGCCAATAAAATTTGCCATTCTGGGATGGTCTCACAGCATACATTAATTTGTGCGTGAGTATAGAATATGTATATTTTTTCAGGACTTATTCCAGATAATTGTATTTCTCTCTTAATTGCCCTTAATAAAATTCTAGCCACAAGCACTGGGTAAGGAGTAAGGCTTTGTTCTGGTTGTGCTGGGAGGTTCACCCACTCCATTGTCATATGTTCCGTGTTAATATGTTCTCATCAATATCCAATCCAGCAAGCACCTCAATGGATTCATGATATTTTAGCCTCCATAATTGGCACATCCCAAATCAGCAACCTTTTAGCACCATGTTGTCATAGGCTGCTTCACAGGCAATTCTGTTTGTGTTTCTGCCTCTTCCCCTCTTCCTTCTTGCTCCACCCCTGAAGGGTTAATTGAGGGAGGAGATGAGAAATGCTCCTATTGCTCAGAATTGTACTTAACTTCATTGTTATCTGATTCATCCTTTTCACCTAGTTTAGTTGACACTTCCCCATTTTGCTCCTTCTTCTCTTCCTTTAGAATAACAATTTTTAAAGCCATTTGGATTAAATTGTAGGTATGAAATATATCTTTGGAAATTGAGTTTGGTCTGGAATTGCAGTGTTCACCTGATTGCTTTCCTACTAATTCCCATTCATCTGGATCCAATTCTTCTTTCAGAGAAAAACAAGGACATATGACCTTCACAGTTTTTTAAAGTTCAGTCATAACCTTGATAATGCTCTCCAAACATTTTCCTTGAACAGAAGGCGTTTGCCCCATTTCACTATAAGAGATTGCTGGTTTAGCCCTTAACAAGTTAAGTTCCTTATTTATCTATTAGCACGCTCACTTAATCTTTAACAAAGTTTCCTTGTTACTCACGGTTCTGGGTCAGAGAGACTGAGATCTGGATGGGAGGCTTTTCCACTGGAATCAGAATCCTGTCTGTCCCTGTTTGGTAGTCAAATTGTGAAGGTCTGAGCTAGCTCCTCTGAAGGGCTCAGAATAAGTCCTTGTCAGGATAAGGAAAAGTCCTTGCCCCATGTGTGGACCCCAATTTGTAACGTGCTGTTGTCTCCAGACAGTTGCCATTAACTCTCATCCAGAGATGTGACTTCCCTTCCTGCAGAGAGCCCCGTCAAGCCTGGTCTAAAGCAGAGACTCTCTATCTCCTCCAGAGCTGCCCTCTTTATCCTCCCAGAGAATGGGCGTGGAATAATGCAAGGGCTTCTGGGAAGAATTACTCCAACCAATGAACTTGCTCCTCCTGAGCATTCAAGCTCTTCTCCAGAAATTCACAAATAAAAACTACCAGGAAAGGCCGGAACTAGAAAATTGTCAAGTACCGACTTAGCACTTAGTAAGAACCTAACACTACCCAACTAACCTGAGCATTTTGTTCTAGGGAAGAATATGGACATTCAATAAAACAGGTGAATTCCATTTGTTCCTAATGAAAAAAACAGAGCTAAACCAAAATTTGAACTCCAAATATAGGACTCAAGAGAAACATAAAAGATAAAAGGAACTCTTGACAACTGTATTTCTGTTATGGGCGTACATAAAGGGCATGTGTACAATTTGATTTTATTGTTATAATACCAAAAAAGTGGGGAAGTAGAAGTGCAAAAGGGATGGTATCAGAAAAGGGGAAAAGGGAAGATAAAAAGAAGGAAATTACATCCCACAATGAGGCAAAGGAAACCTATCCTATCTGAGGGAATTTAGGGAGAGAAAGGAGCATTGTATGAATTTTACTTTCATCATATTTGGCTCAAAGAGAAAATATTAGACATATTTGGTTTACAGAGAAACTCCTCTCATCTAATTAAAAAGTGGGAGAGTAAAAGGAAAAGAGTAATAAGAGAAAGGTATAAGAAAGGGGAAGGGACTCAAAAAGGGTGGAAGGGATTCTAAAGAGGGAGAGCTTCGTGAGGTAAGTGGTGCCCATAAGTTTAATACTTGGGAGAGGGTAAGGGGGAAAGAAAAAGAAAAGCATAATCTGGGAATAATAAGATGGCAGGAAATACAGAATTAGTAGTTTTAACTGTAAGTGTGAATGGGATGAACTTCCCCATAAAGCAGAGGTGGATAGCAGACTGGATGAAAAGCCAGAACCCTACAATGTGTTGTTTACAGGAAACACATTTAAAGCAAGGTGATACATACAGAATAAAGATAAAGGCTGGAGCAGAATCTATTATGCTTCAGGTGAAGTAAAAAAAGCAGGGGTAGCCATCTTTATCTCAGATCAAGCAAAAGCAAAAATTGATCTAATTAAAAGAAATAAGGAAGGAAACTATATATTTCTAAAGGTTAGCATAGACAATGAAGCAATATCAATACTAAGTATATATGCACCAAATGGTATAGCATCTAACTTCTTAAAGGAGAAGTTAAGAAAATCACAAGAAGAAATAGACAGCAAAATTATAATAGTGGGAGATCTTAATCCTGTACTCTGAGAATCAGATAAATCACACCACAAAACAAATTAGAAAGAAATGAAAGAGGTAAATAGAATATTAGAAAAGTTAGATATGATAAATCTTTGGAGAAAACTGAATGGAAACAGAAAGGAGAATACTTTCTTCTCAGCAGTTCATGGAACCTATATTAAAAATTGACCATATATTAAGGACAAAAAGACCTCAAAATTAAATGCAGAAAGGCAAAAATGGTAAATGCATTCTTTTCAGATCATGATGCAATAAAAACTACATTCAACAAAAAGCTAGGGGGTAAATAAACCAAAAACTAATTGGAAACTAAATAATCTCATCCTAAAGAATGAATGGGTGAAACAGCAAATTATAGAAACAATTAATAATTTCACTCAAGATAATGACAACAATGAGACATCATACCAAAATTTGTGGAATGCAGCTAAAGCGGTAATAAGGGGAAATTTTATATCTTTAGAGGCTTATTTGAACAGAATAGAGAAAAAAAAGATTAATGAATTGGGCCTGCAACTTAAAAAGCTAGAAAAAGACCAAATTAAAACCCCCAATCAAATACTAAAATTGAAATTCTAAAATTAAAAGGAAAAATTAATAATATTGAAAGTTAAAAAAAACCTATTGAATTAATAAATAAAACTAAGAGTTGGTTTTATGGAAAAGCCAATAAAATAGATAAACTTTTGGTAAATCTGATCAGAAAAAGGAAAGAGGAAAATCAAATTGTTAGTCTTAAAAATGAAAAAGGAGGAACTTTCCACCAATGAAGAGGAAATTAAAGCAATAATAAGGAGTTACTTTGCCCAACTTTATGCCAATAAATTTGATAACCTAAGTGAAATGGATGACTACCTCCAAAAATATAGGCTTCCTAGATTAACAGAGGAGGATGTAAACTGCTTAAATTTCAGAAAAAGAAATAGAACAAGTTATTAATCAACTCCCCAGGAAAAAATCCCCAGTACCAGGTGGATTTACATGTGAATTCTACCAAACATTTAAAGAACAATTAGCCCCAATGTTGTATAAACTATTTTAAACAGGGAATGAAGGAGTCCTACCAAACTCCTTTTATGACACAGACATGCTACTGATACTTAAACCAGGTAGGTTGAAAACTGAGAAAGAAAACTATAGACCAATCTCCTTAATGAATATTGATGCTAAAATCTTAAACAAAATATTAGCAAAAAGACTACAGAAAATTATCCCCAAGATAATACACTGTGACCAAGTGGGATTTATACCAGGAATGCAGGGCTGGTTCAATATTAGGAAAACTATTAGCATAATCGATTATATCAATAACTAAATTAACAAAAAAAATTTGATCATATCAATACATGCAGAAAAAGCATTAGACAAAATCAAACATCCATTCCTACTAAAAACACTTGAGAGTATAGGAATAAATGGACTATTCCTTAAAATAGTCAGGAGCATCTATTTAAAACCAGCAATAAGCATCATATGTAATGGCGATAAACTGGAACCTTTCCCAGTAAGATCAGGAGTGAAACAAGGTTGCCCACTATCACCATTGCTATTCTATATTTTATTAGAAATGCTAGCCTCAGTAATAAGAGTTGAGAAAGAGATTAAAGGAATTAGAGTAGGTAAGGAAAAAAACAAAATATCGGATGGAGATATTTTTGGATAATATGATGACATACTTAGAGAACCCCAAAGATTCTGCAAAAACGCTATTAGAAATAATTCATAACTTTGGCAAAGTTGCAAGATAAAAAATAAATCCACATAAATCCTCAGCATTTTTATACATTACCAAGAAAATCCAACAGCAAAAGATACAAAGAGAAATTCCATTCAAAATAACTGTCGATAGCATAAAATATTTGGGAAGCTATCAACCAAAGGAAAGTCAGGAATTATATGAGCAAAATTACAAAACACTTGTCACAAAAATAAAGTCAGATTTAAATAATTGGAACAATATTAAGTGCTCTTGGATAGGCCAGGTGAATATAATAAAGATGGCAATACTCCCCAAACTAATCTATTGTGCTATACCAATCAGACTCCCAAGAAAATATTTTAATGACCTAGAAAAAATAACAACAGAATTCATATGGAAGAATAAAAAGTCAAGAATTTCAAGGGAATTAATGAAAAAAAAAGTCAGATGAAAGTGGTCTAGGTGTACCTGATCTAAAACTATATTATAAAGCAGCAGTCACCAAAACCATTTGGTATTGGCTAAGGAATAGACTAGTTGATCAGTGGAATAGGTTAGGTTCACAGGGCAAGATAGTGAAAAAATATAGC
Source organism: Sminthopsis crassicaudata (assembly GCF_048593235.1). NCBI lineage: Eukaryota > Metazoa > Chordata > Mammalia > Dasyuromorphia > Dasyuridae > Sminthopsis > Sminthopsis crassicaudata. The sequence goes on along the minus strand of NC_133623.1, from coordinate 82,472,270 downwards.
AATCTAGTGTTTGACAAACCAAAAGATCCCAACTTTTGGGATAAGAATTCATTATTTGACAAAAACTGCTGGGAAAACTGGAAATTAGTATGGCAGAAACTAGGCATGGAGCCACACTTAACACCACATACTAAAATAAGATCAAAAAGGGTCCATGAATTAGGCATAAAGAATGAGGTCATAAATAAATTAGAGGAAGATAGGATAGTTTACCTCTCAGACTTGTGGAGGAGGAAGGAATTTGTGTCCAAAGGAGAACTAGAGATCATTATTGATCACAAAAGAGACAATTTTGATTACATTAAATTTTTTTATTAATTTTATAATTATAAAAAAAAATTTTACAGTACATATGCATGAGTAATTTTTTCAATAACATTATCCCTTGTATTAATTTTTCCAAAATTTTCCCTGCAGCCCTCTACTCCCTCTGCCAGATGACAGGCTTGATTACATTAAATTAAAAGGCTTTTGTACAAACAAAACTAATGCAAACAAGATTAGAAGGGAAGTAATAAATTGGCAAAACATTTTTTACAGTTAAAGGTTCAGATAAAGGCCTCATCTCCGAAATATATAGAGAATTGACTCTAATTTATAAGAAATCAAGCCATTCTCCAATTGATAAATGGTCAAAGGATATGAACAGACAATTTTCAGATGATGAAATTGAAAATATTTCTACTCATATGAAAGAGTGTTCCAAATCACTACTGATCAGAGAAATGCAAATGAAGACAACTCTGAGATACCACGACACACCTGTCAGATTGGCTAAAATGGCAGGAAACAATAATGATGAATGTTGGAGGGGCTGTGGGAAAACTGGGACACTGATGCATTGTTGGTGGAGTTGTGAAAGAATCCAACCATTCTGGAGAGCAATTTGGAATTATGCCAAAAAAGTTATCAAACTGTGCATAACCTTTGATCCAGCAGTGCTACTACTTGGCTTATATCCCAAAGAAATATTAAAGAAGGGAAAGGGACCTGTATGTGCCAAAATGTTTGTGGCAGCCCTTTTTGTAGTGGCTAGAAACTGGACAATGAACGGATGCCCATCAACTGGAAAATGGTTGGGTAAATTATGGTATATGAATGTTATGGAATATTATTGTTCTGTAAGAAATTACCAACAGGATGAATACAGAGAGGCTTGGAGAGACTTACATCAACTGATGCTGAGTGAAATGAGCAGAACCAGGAGATCGCTGTACACTTCAACAACAATACAAAAAAGAAGATGTGTTCTGATTGAAGTGGATATCTTCAACATAAAAAAGATCTAATTCAGTTCCAGTTGATCAATGAGGCACAGAATCAGCCACATCCAGAAAAGGAACACTGGGAAATGAGTGTGAACTGTTTGAACTTTTGTCTTTCTTCCCAGGTTATTTTTACCTTCTGAAACCAATTCTTTCTGTGCAACAAGAAATTCGGTTCTGCACACATATATTGTATCTAGGATATACTATAACACATTTAACATGTATGGGACTGCCTACCATCTAGTGGAGGGGCTACATAGATAGAGGGAAAGGGGAAAATTCAGAACAGAAGTGAATACAAGGGAGAATGTTGTAAAAAATTACCCATGCATATGTACTGTCAAAAAAAATTATACTTATAAAGTTAATAGAAAAATTTTTAAAAAAGAAAGAAATCCTTTGTTTCTAAAATAAGGTCCCAGTTTCCCAGATGATAAGCCTGGGGGGTGGCCTTATAATAATTCATAAAGTGGAAGTCCAGTATCTCTACGTGTTTTGATTCTGATCCTGACCAGAACAAGGTTAAAGCACTTAGTCCAAGGCAGTTGAGTCTCTAAAGATCATTTAGTTGGTTGTCGTTTTATTTCTTGATTCATCCTTTCCACTTTCCCAGAAGAGGGGGCATACCAAAGGGTGTGGAGATCCCGAGTGATTTCTAAGTCCCCAAGAAGATTCTGCAATGAATGCATGAATTTCTGGATGAAAAATGTGTCCCCAGATCCGAGTCTGTCCTCTCCACTACTCCATATCTGGAAATAATTTGTTCCAATAAGGCCTTACTTATTGTCGAGGAGGTGGTTGCTCAGGCTAAGGGGAATGCCTCCACCCCTGAGGTCAGATGGTCCACTATGACCAGCAAATATTTGAGGTGACCTAGTGGTGGCAGTCCAGTAAGGTTCACCTGGATGCTTTGGAATGGTCTGATTCCCAGAGGTCATCCCCCTTTCGGGACCTGGCATTGAGCAGCCCTCTCAGTTCTTGGACAAAGAGGGCGGCTGTCCACCAGTTGTCAGGCTGCAGTATATAGGCTGGGGGAACTGTACCTCATCAGCACAGCATCACACGGGTGTTGGACATCCCAGTGACTGCCCTGGTGCAGTTACTGAAGGATCTGCCTCATACTTGTTTTGGTCAGCATCTCTCTGCCATTGGGCAGGAGCCATCGTCCTCCCAAATTCTCAACCACTCTGAGAGGCGAGGCCTTCTCTTTTTCCTTCTGGGTAAAACTTGGAGAGGGCAGACTAGGGGAAGCACAGGTATCAAGGCCATTAAATGACTAATCTCCTGGTCTCCAGCTCCCTTGGCCTCCTCACCTGCTATCGGTTTTCCCTTCCCTCAGAAGAATTTTCTATTTGATGACCTTTTGCATGTCTTGCTGCTACATGCCTCGGGGCCAGGATGATTTGCAGTACCTCTCTGACTCGTGTATCATCAGCTCTTTGCCCATTCTTCCTTTTCCCATCTACCACTCTGGAAGAGCCATGTACAAGCCTCTTTACTCACACAGGTATTGGAGATTCTTGTAGATCCTCTCTTGCTTTTGTTTGATAATCAATTAACCCTAAACAACAATGTTCCTTTCCAAGGGATGGTTCCAGTCCGCGGTTCAAAAAGCAGTCAGGGTTAAGGTTATGAGCCCGAGTGATTCCTAGTGATTATGAGATCCTTTTCTCACAGTATTGCCTCATATTTTAAAATCCTGGAATCTGTGAGCCACCTTCCAGGCTTCTGATGTCGTATTAGCCTTACTTGGTGTGGGACACTTGCCATATAGAAAGCTGCCTCCAAAGGTGAGCTTCCTACTCTCTTCTAGCAATAGGGCGGTAGCAGCTACTGCTTGTACACAGGTGGCCCAACCTTTAGCTACAGGATCTAATACTAGAAAAAAGCCACTGGTCTTCTCTGCCCCCCTCTTATTTGAGCAAGGACTAATAGAGTCACCCGTCCCTCAGTACTGACAAATAGGTGGAAAGGTTCTTCCAAGGTGGGGAGAGCCAATACAGGGGGTGAAATTAACAGTTGTCTTAAGTCCTCAAACTTCTCATCACTTCCTTGATCCCACATGATAGAATTTGGACTTTCCTCCAGCAGGTGTTTATACAAGGATTTCGTGATAGCCCTGTAAGAATCTATCCATGTCTGGCAATAGCCTACTCACCCAAAGAATTTGTGTAGCTCTTTCTTCAGCTTCAGTTTGGGTGTATGTAATATTCCCTCGATTCTGGCAGGGTCCAATCTCCTGCTGCCCTCACTGATCAAATGCCCTCACTATTTCACCCCTCTCTCTACAAACTATAATTTCTCGTTCGATACTCTAAGCCCCAATCCTCCCAAAAAGTTTAATACATCAACGGCACAACTACTGATGTGTTCCCTTTTGTCCCTCACTACCAATAGATCATCTGCATAAAGCAACACCTGAGTCCCCATTACTGGATGGAAGCCTCCCATGCAATTTTCAAGGATTCAGCCACACAAATTTAGAGAGCTGGTATAGCCCTGGGTAAAACACACCACCTCAGTTACTCCCTTCTTCCAGTCTGGGTCTTCCCATTCAAAGGCAAAGAGGTTTCTACTATTCACCTCTAACAGGCAGCTCCAGAACGCATCCTTCAGGTACAATACTGACCCACTTGGCAGAGCTGGGAATCTGGCCCAGGATGGTATATGGGTCCCAAACATGAGGTGGGATGGTAACACAATCTTGTTAATCTCCCTCAAATCCTGAACTAACCTGTATTTCCCATCCTTCTTGACAGGAAGGAAAAGTATATTGAAGGGTGAAATACAGGGTTCTAGTAATCCATTTCTCAATAAGCCTTGTATCAGAGGTTACAAACCTCTCCTTCCTTCCAGGGAATTGGGTATTCCCTGACCCACAGTAACTCACTAGGATCATTTAAGGTGATCTTTAATAATAGTCTGCTCTGTCTGTATTATCTGGCCCTGCCCAAACCCCAAATTTTTCTTTAGTCTGCTCTTCCTCCTTCATTAGTGCCATTCTACTGGGACATATACTGGGTCCCTGTGGGATCTACATAATTTCTAGTTTAGTTAGTAAATCTTTCCCCAGCAAGTTTACTCCTGCTTCTGAGACGAGCACAAATCTGCCCAATGTTTCCATTTTTCCCGTATAAATTTTGCAGGGCATGGCCATCGGTACAAGAAAATTTTCTCCCTTGAACCCAGAAATCACCAGAGTCTCCTTAGACAATCTAACCCCTTCAGGCAAACAGGTCACTGAGGCTCTTGATGCCCTGGTGTCTGCTAAGAACACCATAGCTTCCTGGTGGGGCCTCGCTCTTCAATTTATCAAAGATTCAAACTCAACAAGGAAATATGTCTGCTATTCCCTTCCCTTCTGGGGACAGTCTTTTAGTATATGTCCTTCTTTTTGACATTTCCAACATCTAAAAGGCTTTCTGCCAGCAGGGACAATGGGCCTCCTGTTCCTTCCTAATATCCCTGTCTCCTTTCCTTGGGGCCTTATTCTGCTGGCTTTTCTGCGTCCTTTGCAATTCTCTGTACCATCTGGACTAAAATTGTGGCTTTCTGCTTTTGTTTCTCATCATCCCTCTTAACATACACATTGGTGCTTCTTCCAATAGATTGAAAGGCTCTTGTCATTCCATCCTTCTGTTTTCTGTAACTTCTTCCTAATATCTGACCATTCATTGGTCACAAAGTGCAATGTGAATGTATCTTCTAATCCTGAGTCCGCAGGATCAATCCCAGAGTGCTCCCTCATGCTATTTTTTAGTCTGTTCAGATATTCAGCTGGTCACTCATCCTTCCCCTGAGTCACCCCAAAGGCCTTTTTCTTGTTCTGTACTTTTCTACTGCACTTAAAATTCCTGTTACTAAGATCCCTCACACTTCCCCAATGTACAGGGTTATTGATAGCCCTATTCAGATCTACTAAAGGCTATTTCTGGTCGGCTGGGACGACTGCAGCTGGAGGATGTCTTCTGTCCCATTCCTTCCTAGATACTCCTCTAATTACTCCCTTCTCTTCTTGTGAGAATAGAGCATTCAAAGTAGACATACGTTTTCCCCAGGTAAAAAGATTAGGGCCCAGGAATTGGCCAAACAGTTCTGTTAGCCCAGTGGGATCTTTTATTTAGGGCTTCATTTCCTTCTGAAAGGTCCTGACTTCTGTGGCACTCAGGGAAGCATTCACATATCTTATACCTCCCTGAGCCAAGGGAACTTCTCTTAAAGGATACAATTTAGTGTTCAGGGTCTTGGGATCTGGAAGAGGGCAATTACGGATATCCCTTTGAATTTGCTCTAATTTCTTCTGAAGTAGAGCACATGGCACCCTCCAAGGCCTGGTAGGGGTCAATTGCACTAAGCCCTCTCCTCCAATTTTTAGGCCTGGAGGCCACGGCTTCCTGGGGTGGAGATAGGTATGGAGGAGGGAGAGATAGGACTGGGTCCCATTGCTGTGTCTTTGGAGTCTCCTCCTTTTCTACAAGCCCTTTTCCACTTTGATCCGGAAGGGGAAGGTGAACCTTTCCCTTTAAGATAATCACTCTTAGAGATTGTGTCCCTTTTTCTGATCTCAGAGATCAGGATCTCCTAGGCTCCAAGGAGTAGAGACTGAGCCCCATTCTCCCAGGATAAGAGAAGCAAAACTGTTCAGGGGCAAAAATCACCTCCCATAGAAATTCTAAATTCTCATTCAATTGAGGAATCCTGATCTGATCATTTTCGGGTTGTCCCAGTCCCCATCTGGATACAATATAAAAGCTTCCCTCAACTAAGGGCTTTGTGGATGGCCCTAGGTAGCTTGCTGTCTCAGCTGCCAGGACCCTTCTGCCCACTGAGAAAGCATCGTCAGGACCAAAACTCCATTTCGCCCTAGAAACTGATTTCTATCCAACAATAAACTTTCATTTTGCAACTAATAATTCAGGAATGAGGGAATTCTTTCACTTTTAACCCTGTGGCCAATCTAAAGGGGATATTTAACAGCAAATTTAACAGGTTAACACTAACCTCTTGACCACCAGGAATTGAGACCATTCAAATCACATCATATTAATGGTTCCCTGACTGGGAAATCTTGACCACGCTGGGTTTTGAGCTGTTGGAGCTGCTGGCTCGGGCAGTATTCTCCTGGGACAATACCTGCATTCTCTGACAAAAGGCCTCCTTTTGTCACACTCTATCTCTGGAGATAGTGGTGATAAGGTCAAAAAGAGATAGCCCAAGATAAAAATAATTAACAGGAAACTCTTGTCTGAGGAGAGGTTAAAGGAGATAACTTGAGACACAAATGATTAAGAGAAATTCCTGTCTTACTTACAAATATCTCCAGAACCTCTTGGATAACATCTCTGTGCAAACTCTGTTTTATGGCCCTGGTTATGTATAAAATGAATTTCTAAAAATGTAATCCTGGCACTTGGTTTATCCTTGCCTTGTGCCCACCAACTTCGGTTCTGGCATCCCCTTGCCAGGCAGTTTGGCCTTTCTGGGGGCCAAATGCCTGTCTACCCCTTTACTATCAATAAAGACTTTGTTTTGATACGGCATTGAGTAGCGAATTCATTTGCTATCCAGACCTGCCCTGGGTTACTTTGGGGTTGGAGAGAGAGGTAATCAGACGACCAGGAAAAGAGTTGATCCATCTAGGCTTAGAGCCTCAATATCTCCTCATCATTTGGAGGCCCGTACGGGGAAATCTTATGGAAGTAGTCTGGAAATATCTTTCTTCTATAAGCGGGGGGGCAGTTCAAAAATTCCTAGGAAATAGTGGCCTTTAACTGCAGGGAGCTAGGAAAGCTCTGAGGATCGTTTGGCTCAGGACACCGGGTGCAAACGAATACCTGTTTTTTTGGACAAATAGTTCTCCTGTACAGAGACGGGGAGCATTTGTGGATTCTAACAGCGATGTCTGATCAGATTGAGCTATAGAAGTGGAAATTTCCGGGCTTGTGTGGTGGCAAAAATGGGTCAGTTCTTCTCCTCCATCCTTAAAGATTCACCATTGGGCTGCCTTTTGAGAAACAGAGACAAATTCGGCCTCAAAGGCTTAAAATTGAAGAGGCTTATTCACTATTGCATCAAGTGTGGCCTTATTATCAGTTACATAATCAGGAAATTGGCCTATTTATGGCAAAATTAATTTCTCTACTATTAGGGAATTAGATTTATTTTGCAGAAGACAAGGCAAATGGTTAGAAGTTGCTTATGTGCAGGCCTTCTGGGGCCTTTCCCAGGATCCCAAACTGAGGTTAACTTGCAGGATGTTTCTGCCTAAGTTTACCGAGGGGGAACTGGGGAGAGATGCTGATCCCCTGAAGGACCCTCCTAACTTACTCCCAGAGCTGGACTCTGGGAATACTCCAATGCTTTGTCCTCAGCTGAGAAGCGGTGATCCTTCTTCCTCACCTGGCTCCCTCCTGGCTACTTATCAGGTTTCCCTGCCCCAGAGCCTGCACCCTCCTACCCCTCCCACACAGCCTGACTCTACTACAGCTGCGGCCAGGACTCTGATTTAGCTATCTCTAAGCCTCGCCTCCTGAGAGAAATGGCCATCTCTTTGGGGGAAATGCTTAGAGTGCAAAGAGCCCTCTCTTTTTGGGATTTTCCCCACATAATGGAGAAACTTATTGAGGGATTTACAGCCGTTCATTTTCAGCACGATCTGTCCTGGGGAGATGTTATCTCTTCTTATCACACAATACAGGAGAAAAGAATCATCTGGGACCTAACACAGAGGTTTGCTGCTAACATGACTGGGAGGTATCGGGTGGGGGCCATTGCCATTCCCTTCACAAATCCCGGGGGGAACTATGAGGAGAGGAGTGGGGATAGAGAAGAGGGGAGTGGGGACATAGAGGACGGGAGTGGGGACAGAAAGGAGGGGAGTGGTGATATAGAGATGAGGGATCATCTCCTAACCTGTCCCATTGAAGGAATGAAAAAGGGGAATAAAAAGCAGGTAGATTACAAGAAGCTTATACAAGCAGCTGATGAGAATCCTACTTTATTCCAGGATTGCCTTGTAGTGACTATTAGAGAATTCACTAATCCGCACCCCACTTTTCTAGAGGGGATTGCTGTCATTGCCATGCATTTTTTTCAGTCAATCTTCCCCAGATATAAGACAAAATCTGCAGAGATTGGCTCTAGAATCCCAGAATTCCATGACTCAATTATTAGAAGTCGCCTTTGGGGTATGTAATTCAAGGATGGGGAGGAGGAAGGAAAGGTCAGAGCAAAGAGCAGGCACAGATTCTGGCTACCGCTATTTCCCATGGGCCCCAAAGTTTGTGCTTCAGTTGCAGTCAGCACGGCCATTTGGTAAGGAATTGCCCTCAGACTCTAGGCCCCTTACCCTGAATGCATATGGGAAGGACATTGGAAGAGCAACTGCCCAGAGAAGGAAAGGACCACAGCCTCCAGCCTCACCACCCAAGCCTCTCCAGACTTGAGATGGCGTGCCCCTGGACCAGGCCCACCTTCTTCTATCAGCAAAGCCAAGCTGCCTGAGGGTAATTTTGGACATAGAAGGTACGCCAATCTTATTTTTTCAGAAGGAAGCCTCTTTTTGTTCTGCTCCTCCATTCAGGTCTTACTCGCCCCTCCCCTCAAGGTGCTGGAATTGAAGGGAGATATAAAAATTGTTTGAAACCCCATCCCTGCCTTGCTGGCTCAGGGACCTCATGTTTCTAACTATCCATTCCCATCCTAGCCCATTAATGGGTAGGAGTTTGATAAAGGAAAACTAGGAGCTCAATTCTCTCTGATTAAAATCTCCAAATAATCATTAGACCCTCCCATATTCCCTGTGAAATCTGGGAGGAAATACAAGTTTTAAAAACAAGGATTAAGAAATTTGGGGATTGGTTATTTGAAAATTTTATTGTGATTTAAAATTTTTTTAACCTGTTGTACTAATTTGTTTTTTTTTCTTTTTTTTTTAATTAATTTTATGATTATACCATTTTCTTTGACAGTACATGTGCATAGGTAATTTTTTTTTACATCATTATCCCTTGTACACCCTTCTGTTCCAAATTTTTCCCCTCCTTCCCTCCACGCCCTCCCAAAACGCATTCCCATACTTATTAAATATCTTAGTATATGCTTGGTACAATATATATGTGCAGAACCAAATTTTTGTTGTTTTTGTTGTTGCAAAGGAAGAATTGTATTTGAAAGGTAAAAATAATCTGGGAAGAAAGACAAAAGAAAAAAAATGCTCACAGTTTGCAGTCATTTCCCAGTGTTCCTTTTCTGGGTGTAGCTGATTCTGTCCATCATTGATCAGTTGGAGCTGAATTAGCTCTTCTCTATGTTGAAGCTATCCACTTCCATCAGAATACATCTTCATACAGTATCATTGTTGAAGTGTATAATGATCTCCTGGTTCTGCTCATTTCACTCAGCATCAGTTGATGTAAATCTCTCCAAGCCTCTCTGTATTCATCCTGCTGGTCATTTCTTACAGAACAATAATATTCCATACCATTCATATACCATAATTTACCCAACCATTCTCCAATGGATGGGCATCCGTTCATTCTCCAGTTTCTAGCCACTACAAAAAGGGCTGCCACAAACATTTTGGCACATACAGGTCCCTTTCCCTTCTTTAGTATCCAACAATAAACTTTCATTTTGCAACTAATATTCAGGAATGAGTGCATTCTTTCACTCCTAAACCTGTGGCCGATCTAAAGGGGATTCTTAACAACTCTCATATTGCCACTAACCAATTGACCACCAGGATTGAGAGCACTCAAACCGAATCAAACTTTGCTTAACATTATTTGGGCCCCAGAAAGCCACAGTGCACCATGCACTGCCTCCTCTGGATTAACAGATTCTTTACTATTAACATCCAAATTTAGTTTGTGACACACCCAGTCTTTAGGGGAGCCAAATGTAGGCCAAATGGTGTCTCCACCAATATCTTTTTTGCCCTAGACAAAAGAACAATATCTTATCATATTTTCCTTGCTTTTTTCCTTATATTTTGGCAACTTGTTCCAATTACTCAACCTACGTCCCAAGGAATTATCTTTGGGTATTTCTTTATCCTGCTCCATGGAGGGTGGTTTGGACTGAGCCAAGCCATCTCAATTTGAAGATAATCTAAATTCCATATGCCCAATCATGGCAGAGTCAACCTTCAGTCACCCAAAAGTCTAACCTGTCTAGAGCATCCCTCCAGAGTCTGTAGCCCTCAACTCAAGGGTTTCACAGGGATGCATATGTCTGGATTGTGTGCACACAAGGTGCCTGACTGCTATGCCCTCACATAGACCAGTTGGAATTTTGCCACAGAATTTCTTATGTTCGTTTTGTCCCAAATTTCTCTACTTTGGGCCACTTTGCCTTGGAGAGCAAGGAGAAGCCCCAGACACTCACGGGCTGCCTAAAACAGGGCAGGGCAACAACTCACCAGGTCACTTGATCCCAGACGAGCCCCCACAACTGCTTGGCTCAGACAGACAGGGGAGTGACCATCATATAATAAAATAGCCAGAGATATCACTAGAAGAAAAATGAATGTTTATTATATGTTCTTGCGAAAAGCTGTGTCACTCCAGTCAAACAAGCAATTGAAGGGAGAAGGCGCCTTTGAGACAGAGCAATGGATTAAATAGTCCTAACAAAAAAATCCCTCCCACCACTACTCCTCATCCTCATTGGAAACTGCCCTAGGAAATCGAGTTTTAGCCAAAAAAAGCAAAGTTGCCCATATTTGATTTAGGGTGAGGTAGCAAGCAAATGATGTCATGTAAGAATAGCAGGAAGAGGCAGTAGGTATGTCCTAATGGGAGTTGGTTCAGGCCTGCACCAACTTTGGAGTTAGTTAATCATTAATTAATTTCCATGACTGTCTGAGAGATCTCATTCATCTCCAGCTCATTCATGTATAATTTCTTTTCCTAAATAAGTGTACCTTATTGCAAAAATGGAAGGAAAAAAGATCCCCAAAGTTATTGAATCAATTAATTTTGGGCAGCATTGAAGGACTTTAATCAAAATATATTGGAGAATGTTTTTTTAAAGGAAGAAAGTTCAAGCAAGTAGAGATAGGAGAAAAATGGGTAGAAAGAGAAAGCAAGTTGGCATCTACACTAACACAATGTGAACGAAGGGTTTGAAAGTAAAAGGGTTTTGGAAAATATAGAAACATGTTTGCAATATTGAATTATTTGGATTAGCATCCTCTTTCTTTTTCAGTAGGTGGTTTTCCCTGCCTACATGCCCTGTCCTGTCTGTCCTTGCTGGGTCTGGATTAAGGGTTGGATTAAGAACACAAAGGAATTGATTTGGCTCTTTGTGTGACCTAAAAAGAAATAAAGAAAAACTTTTGGGGAGAAGGAATGCCACTATGAGTGTTTTTTAACATGAGCTAACTGATCATTGTGAACCCTTGGGAAAACTGAGATTAAATGTGACCATTAGTGCTTACAACTCCAGATTTTATTTTGTTCAAATTTTGTTCTGAAGTGAAATCATGTGATATGATTTACAGTGAGAAATTCTTCTATTAGGATAGTTGTGATAAGGCAAAACTTAATACAAATCAAAATCTGGCCTCCTAAATAAGCTATGTGACCCCAAGTGCTTCACCACTGCTTACCTCAGTTTCCTCATCTGCAAAGAAAATGAACAACAAAAGCAATTATAGCACTCTCCTCTCAGAGTTGTTGTGAGATCACATAATTATGAAGTGGTTAAACCAGTGCCTGAAATGTGGTAAGCATTATATAAATGTTAATGATGCTTATCATTACTATTATTTCTTGACTTGACTGTAATTCCTCCATAATGGATTATTTGATACTTGCTTTTAGATAGGATTAATATAGAATGCTAAAAGTGATGAAGTGGATGATTTTCTATGTGAGGTGAATTGAAAATGCATTCGATTTAACTGATGTTACCTTCCTGGCAATAACTTTGTTTCATGTTTTAAATACATGGTGTTGTGAATGCTATTTTGTGTTTCTGAAATGTTTTCTTATATTGTGAAATTTAAAATAGGAAGTAGAATTTCAGTGCTGTTAGGTATGAATTTTGCTGTTAAGGAATTTAGTAAAACATTTGGAAATGGTTATTTGATTACATAGGGATTGCTTTAAAAAGAAGAGTAATAACAGATTATTTAATATATACATATACATAAAAGATCTCTTAAGATGCCTTTTGTCTGGGACATTCTTCAGAACTTTCCATTTGGAGTGGGTTTCCACCACATGGTTTCTGCAAGGCTGGTGTAGCCCAAAGCTGCTGGCTTGGACGTTCCACTGGAAAGGAATGTCCCGACCAACAAAAGGTGTTTCTTACCTTTGTTCCATATATCGACTGCAGTGTTCTGCCAGCTGGCTCCCCACTCATTAAGATTCCTCACATGACCTAAGGCCTCATGGTTTCAAGTCACCAGTTCAAAAGGAACGGGATTAACCTCCAGGACTCTTGAAATAAATGGGAGCACTCTCTTGCCCTGCTCTATTCAAGGTCTGCAAGTCAAGCCCCACATTGAGCGCCAAAATTGCCAGAAATAAGAGTCTTGACGCTGAAAATCAGATATCAAGGAAAATTTGTTAAAGAAGAATCTGAAGGAATCATAGGAAGGTTTCTGGCCAGCAGGGAGCCACACTTTTCTTGGGGAAGAGGGAGCACTGAGTACCGCCATGGGGGAACGTGTATACTTGTACATGTGACGCAGCCCCTCGCATGGGTTTCTGATGTGCCCAGGACATGTTTCCCTTTAATATGTATAAAACATGCCCCGCATACATCCCATGTTCAAACATGGAAGAAAACTCCTCCTCTGGGGTGAGTTGTTTCATACTCAGTTACCCTATGAAGCAGGCACAGCAGTGGTTTGGTGAACTCGGGTGGCGGACTCCAGCTAGTTTGGGCTGCAAGGGCCCAAACGGAACTTTGTGGTTTCCTCAAAGGCCCTTTCTGCTGCCTGCGTCCCCCTGTGCCTCCCGAGCCCCCCAGGTTCTTGTTTGCTCAAGGCTTCTCCTGATCACTCAATTGTTCTGTGAATCCTAACCTTCCTTAACCGCTCACGTTCTGAGTCAGTGGTAGCCACGGTCCCACACTGTCCCTCACTGTCCCACACTGTCCCTCCCTGTCCCACACTGTCCCTCACTGTCCCTCACTGTCCCTCACTGTCCCTCACTGTCCCACACTGTCCCACACTGTCCCTCAATGTCCCTCACTGTCCCTCAATGTCCCTCACTGTCCCACACTGTCCCTCAATGTCCCACACTGTCCCACACTGTCCCTCACTGTCCCTCAATGTCCCTCACTGTCCCACACTGTCCCTCAATGTCCCTCACTGTCCCTCAATGTCCCTCACTGTCCCACACTGTCCCTCACTGTCCCACACTGTCCCACACTGTCCCTCACTGTCCCAAACTGTCCCACACTGTCCCACACCGTCCCACACTGTCCCTCACTGTCCCACACTGTCCCAAACTGTCCCAAACTGTCCCACAGTGTCCCTCACTGTCCCAAACTGCCTCAAAGTTTGCAACACGGTGGAGACCCAACTCTTCAGCATTTCTCCCAATGGGAAACAGCTCAGGGGAGCCTCGGAAATGAAGAGGAGAAGAGCAGAATGGCCTCGGGGATGCTTCATGAACTCAGAGGTGAATCCTTGTGTTCCTGCTAGCCTTTCCCTGCTTCCTTTTCCAGAGTGGAAACAGCGCTGACGTTCTGCCTCAGGGATGGGGGGAGACGATCTTTTTTTTTTTTTTTTTTTTTTTTTTTTGCTGTTATGGAACTTTTATTTATTTTTTTTAATTTAATTTTTATTTTATTTTATAATTATAACTTTTTTTTACAATACATATGCATGGGCAATTTTTTACAACATTATCCCTTGCACTTACTTCTATTCAGATTTTTTCCCTTCCTCCCTCAACCCCCTCCCCCAGATGGCAGGCAGTCTTATACATGTTAAATATATTACAGTATATTCTAGATACTATAATGTGTGTAGAACCGAATTTTTTGTTGCACAGGAAGAATTGGATTCAGAAGGTAAAAATAACAGTTTACACTCATTTTCCAGTGTTCCTTCTCTGGATGTAGCTGATTCTGTCCATCATTAATCAATTGGAATTGGATTAGCTCTTCTCTGTGTTGAAGATATCCAGTTCCATCAGCACACATCCTCGTACAGTATCATTGTTGAAGTGTATAATGATCTTCTGGTTCTGCTCGTTTCACTCAGCATCAGTTGATGTAAGTCTCTCCAAGCCTCTCTGTATTCCTCCTGCTGGTCATTTCTTACAGAACAATAATATTCCATAACATTCATATACCATAATTTACCCAACCATTCTCCAATTGATGGACATCCATTCATCTTCCAGCTTCTAGCCACTATGAAAAGGGCTGCCACAAACATTTTGGCACATACAGGTCCCTTTCCCTTCTTTAGTAGTTCCTTGGGGTATAAGCCCAGTAGTAGTATGGCTGGGTCAAAGGGTATGCACAGTTTGATAACTTTTGGGGCATAATTCCAGATTGTTCTCCAGAATGGCTGGATTCTTTCACAACTCCACCAACAATGCATCAGTGTCCCAGTTTTCCCACAGCCCCTCCAACATTCATCGTTATTTTTTCCTGTCATCTTAGCCAATCTGACAGGTGTGTAGTGGTATCTCAGAGTTGTCTTCATTTGCATTTCTCTGATCAATAGTGATTTGGAACACTCTTTCATATGAGTGGAAACAGTTTTAATTTCATCATCTGAGAATTGTCTGTTCATATCCTTTGACCATTTATCAATTGGAGAATGGCTTTATTTCTTATAAATTAAAGTCAATTCTCTGTATATTTTGGAGATGAGGCCTTTATCAGAACCTTTAACTGTAAAAATGTTTTCCCAATTTGTTACTTCCCTTCTAATCTTATTTGCATTGGTGCAGAAACTTTTTAATTTGGTGTAATCAAAATTTTCTATTTTGTGATCAATAATGGTCTCTAGTTCTCCCTTGGACACAAACTCCTTCCTCCTCCACAAGTCTGAGAGGTAAACCATCCCATGTTCCTCCAATTTATTTATGGTTTCGTTCTTTATGCCTAAATCTTGGACCCATTTTGATCTAATCTTAGTATGTGGTGTTAAATGAGGGTCCATGCCTAGTTTCTTCCATACTAATTTGCAGTTTTCCCAGCAGTTTTTGTCAAATAATGAATTCTTATCCCAAAATTTGGGATCTTTGGGTTGTCAAAGATT